>NC_051177.1:222515-310944 GCF_013339695.2 Rhipicephalus sanguineus
AAGTCTGCTGTGGAGAAAGAAGAAGTAGTTGGAACAATGGCGGAGATACAATAATAAACCGCGCTGTGTTTTCGGAACCGCGTTTCAGTGTGCTATATTTATTGGTGACCCGGACTACGAACGCGACCTTCCATGGAGCAGCGTGAGCATCTCGACGGCCTCAGCCCTGGTACCGCTGCCACTGCACCTGGCCATGTACCCTCTTCCGGCGTTGTTGGAGGTACTACTACCATAACGCTACCACAGCTGTGGCTTGCCGATCCCTCCATATGGTCATTCAAGTCGAGAACAAGTTCCGCATTCATCGCATCACGTCAGAAGTTCGCAAGCATGAGCTCCTCGTTGAAGCGTTGCCGCCACAGGCAATGGCCGAAATACGCGACATCCTCGTGGGCCCGCCTGGTGACACTCCATATACGACAGTCAAACAGGCTCTTCTTCACCGACTCGTTCCGCCTAAGCATCGGCGCATTCAGCAACTTCTGTGCAACGAAGAGCTCGGGGACCGCCGTCCCACACAGTTTCTACGTCACCTGCAGCACCTGCTTGGGGACCAGCCGGACGGCTTAGAAACATCCATACTACGTGAGTTGTTTCTAAAGCGTCTTCCACCTACCGTGCGAATGGCTCTTGTCCCAGCTCAGGATAAGACGCTGTCGGAGCTGGCAGAAATGGCCGATGACATGATGGACGTTGCTCCGGCAGTCATAAACGCTGCCCACACCTCTCCGATTTCTGAAGCAGATTCCCTTCGAGAAACGGTAAAAGATCTCGCAGCTGAAGTCGCTAACTTGCGTCTGCAATTGCTGAGCATTCATAACTTAAATGACCATCCTCGTCCACACCGACCATCTCTCACGTCGCCTGCTCCGCAACGGCCCCTCCACCAGCCTGAGCACCGCTTTTCACCGCAGAACACATGCTACTATCACCGGCGTTTTCGTGCCGCGGCTCGCAGATGTGTGCCACCCTGCTCATGGCGCATGGGAAACGCTCCGGCCGATCGTCAGTAACAGCGGCGGGCGATCAAGGCCAAGCATCAAGCCGCCTCTTCCACATCACCGACAGAACCACAGGTCTTCGCTTGCTGGTGGACACTGGAGCAGAAGTCAGCATAATTCCAGCGTCCAAAACTGACCGGCGTCTCCGGCGAGAAGTCTACTCCTTTACAAGCGATCAATTCTTCGGTCATCGCAACTTACGGACAGAAGTCTCTGACCCTTGATCTCGGTCTCAAAAGGAAACTGCAGTGGTTATTTTGGATAGCAGACGTACGCTACGCAATCTTAGGCGCCGATTCTTAAGGCATTTTCATCTGCTCGTGGATATGAACCGCTGTCGCCTGGTGGATAGCTATACCGGCTTATCGGTCAATGGTTTTCTGTCACGCGCCTACGGCCCTAACCCCACTTTCGTGAAACCGCCTACGTCACCATATACAGCTCTGCTCAACGAGTTTCCGGAGATTACAACGCAGTCTCCAATGGATAAGACCCCAAGCACACTGTGACCCACTGCATCGTACCACAGGCCCACCGGTTCACTGCCGCCCTCGCCGACTTGGCCCTGATAAACTTCGCATTGCTCGCAACGAGTTTGAGCATATGTTACAGCTGCAGATCATTCGTCCGTCATCAAGCTCGTGGTCGTCGGCGCTACACATGGTTCCCAAGAAGAACAATGACTGGCGGGCCCTGTGGTGATTATCGGGCTCTCAATGCAGTCACCGTTCCAGATCGATACCCGTTACCCAATATTCAGGACTGTACTGCCTTTTTAACCGGCACAACAGTATACTCGAAGATTGATCTCGTGAAAGCTTATCACCAGATCCCCGTTGAGCCTTCTGACATTCCCAAAACTGCAATAATTACCCCATTTGGGCTCTATGAGTATTTACGAATGCCCTTCGGTTTGAGAAACGCAGCTCAGACATTTCAGCGTTTTATAGACGAAGTCACAAGAGGCTTGCCGTTTTGTTTCGCCTATATCGACGATCTTCTCGTTGCCAGCAAGGACGCTGAAACGCACAAGGCACATCTACGTGAGCTTTTCACTCGACTGCGTGATTACGACCTTGTCATCAATGTAGAAAAGTGTCAGTTTGGAGTCTCGGAGATAGCATTCCTCGGACATCAGATCACTAAAGATGGCATCACTCCTCTACCTGACAAGGTTCAAGCTATCCTCGAGTACCCGCCTCCCACGTCCATACGTAGTCTGCGACGTTTTCTCGGACTCGTCAATTTTTATCGCCGCTTCATCCCTTCATGCTCTACACTGCTGCAGCCTCTGGAAGCACTACTCTCGACTTCGCAAGCCGAGTCAGCCGCACTTTCCTGGGACCGGTCGCGGATCAAGCTTTTTCCGCCGTTAAGACCAAACTCGCCCAGGCCACCCTCCTGCATCACCCTTCACCAACTGCTCCCACTAGCCTCATGGTGGACGCTTCTTCAGAAGCAGTTGGAGCCGCTCTTCATCAATGGATCAATGGTGCATGGGCTCCAATTTCCTTCTTCTCCCGCAAGTTACGCGACACTGAGCGCCGATACAGTACTTTCGGACGGGAGCTCCTCGCAGCCTACCTTGCGGTGAAGCATTTCAGGTACTTCCTTGAAGGGCGACAATTTGCCATTCTTACCGACCACAAGCCACTTGTTTCGGCTTTACGTTCCTGCAGTGCCACGCACACTCCTAGAGAACTTCGGCACCTTGCTTTCATTGCCGAATTCACCACAGACATACGTTATGTAAAAGGCAGTTTTAACAGTGCAGCGGACGCTCTCAGTCGTATTACCATCAATGCCACGACAGGCACCACCGACCTTTCATTGTCTTCGCTCGCGGAGGCACAGGCATTAGACGATGAGCTTCCACGACTCCGATACTCTACTTCCCTCCGACTGGAACAAGTCAACTTTCCCGACGACGACGTTACGCTCTGGTGCGATGTTTCACACAACTGCACTCGTATCTATGTTCCTTCACAGCTGCGTCGTGCTGTTTTTGACACCCTCCACTCCATCTGCCATCCAGGCGTAAGAGCTACGCAACACCTGGTCACTGAACGCTATGTCTGGCCGCGCATACGCGCTAACATTCGTGACTGGGTTCGCACTTGCACAGCGTGTCAGCGTATCAAGGTACAACGGCACACCAAGCCTCCATGGGGAAAATTCCCTCTCCCTGATGCACGTTTCGACACCATTCATTTGGACAATGTCGGGCCTTTACCTCCATGTCGGGGAAATACGTATTTGCTTACGTGTATTGACAGGTACACTAGGTGGCCTGAAGCAGCTCCAATGCCTGACATCACGGCAGAAACAGTTGCTCGTACCTTTCTTGCTACCTGGATTAGCCGTTTCGGTGTACCATCAACGGTGACTACCGATCGAGGCAGACAGTTTGAGTCAGCGCTTTTCACCTCTGTCACATCTCTACTGGGTTGTGCGCGTATTCGCACAACTGCGTATCATCCAGCATCAAATGGCTTAGTGGAGAGACTCCACCGTCATCTAAAAGCAGCACTCGCCTCGCAGCCTCACGCCGAAGATTGGGTATCACACCTCCCTATCGTGCTTCTCGGCCTGCGTTCAACACTTCGGCCAGAACTTGCCTGCTCTGTAGCCGAGATGGTTTATGGCTGCACACTCCGTTTGCCTGGTGACCTCGTCAGCCCCGTTACTACGCAGAGTGTTTCGGATCCATCTTCTTTCGTCCAGCGTCTGCGGGTTTTCATGCAAAACTTGCGCCCATCACCAACTTCAGCTCATACTAAGAACGACGTTTTTCTGCCGGCAAACCTACAGACATCTTCACACGTTTTTGTTCGTGTCGATGCGTCTCGCCGTGCTCTTCAGCCTCGCTATGACGGTCCTTTCCCAGTCATCAAGCGTTCTGAACATCATTTTACAATCCTGCGTAATGGGCATGAAGACACAGTCAGCATTGAAAGGATCAAGCCGGCACCCATTCTGACAAGCTCAGTCTGACCATTTTTTTTTCTTCAAGTGCCCACGGCCACTTGTCTGCAGGGGGGGCCTATCTGTGGCATACTTTTCTTCTTCTTCTGGCACGACGCACTTGGGACATAAACTAGTAGTGGGTAGTCTGCTGTGGAGAAAGAAGAAGTAGTTGGAACAATGGCGGAGATACAATAATAAACCGCGCTGTGTTTTCTGAACCGCGTTTCAGTGTGCTATACCGTGTTTCCACCGCCGAACGTCAAGTTATTACCGAACAGGTTGATGATATTGCCACGCCCACTTCTTGTCTTGTTTTGATGTATTCGGGATTGGCCGGCAGGGACGGTTATCAACGCTCGACGCTGTCCGCGAATAGTGTTCTAGAAGCGTCGCGATTGTAGTAGATCGTTTTGTTAAGGTTGCGCCCCGCACGCGAATGTTCCAGCTTTGTCTAGAGATAACGGCGCCACCAGCAATATTGCTGGAAAGCTCGATAGCGCCTGTATAAAAGCCGACGCACTTGACCGCTTGTCAGTTGATCGACGGTCGACGCTCTGTTCGACGCTATCAGTGTATTGCTGTAGTTTGACCTTCAGTTTCCCGGCCACAAGTTCGGCCAAATAAACAGTTTCATCTCGGACGTGCTGACTGCCGTCTTCGTCGACGTCACGACCACGTGACATCTGGTGGAGGTGCTGCTTCATGATCCGGACGCCACCGCGCAGCGCTGACCCAAGCCCAAGCCGCGAAGAAGACAACTCTAAGGTCAACCCGGATCCTCGAACCAGCCGCCTGCAGAAGGGACTACAACCAGAGTACGGGCTCCTTCCCGAAAACGCCAGGCAGCCGAAGACCGTCACATCTACCACCGAGACGATGACAGATCCCCTGCCAGCTACAACGGTAGTGATGCAACAGCCAAGGGAGCCACCAACTTTCCGTGGATTGTCGTTTGAAGACCGGGAGAGCTGGCTGGAGACGTACGAGCGAGCCGCCACCTTCAATCACTGGGACTCTGAAGAGAAGCTGCGCCACGTCTTCTTCTACCTAGAAGACGCCGCGAAGACGTGGTTCGAGAACCGTCAATCGAGCCTTGAAACCTGGGACCTCTTTCGGACGACGTTCCTTAATACCTTCGCGAGCATCGTCCGCAAAGAAAAGGCTGCTGCTTTGCTGGAGACAAGAGCGCAGCTACCGAATGAGAGCGTCACCATTTACACGGAAGAGATGACGCGACTTTTCCGCCTGGCCGACGCTGCCATGCCTGAGAGAAAAAGGTCCGCTTCCTAATGCGCGGAGTGAAACAAGACCTCTTCGCAGGATTGGTGCGGAACCCACCGAAAACAGTCACCGAATTCCTCACCGAGGCCACAACTATCGAAAAGACACTTGACATGCGGACGAAACAATACAACCGCTATCCGCTGTCTGCAACCTATTCCGAAGTGCACTCGCTGGCCACCGACGATTTGCGCGAAACCATCAGAGCGATTGTGCGGGAGGAGCTGCGCAAACTGTTACCTTCGCCGCAGCATCAAGTGGATTCAATCGCCGACGTTGTCCGCGAGGAAGTCCGGCAATCGCTTGGAATTCCCGAAGCACCGCAGGCTCAGCCGGAAGCCATGAACTATGCTGGTGCAGCCCGACGCAACGTCGCCCCTCCTCTCCCACGTCAAGAGGCCGCGCCGCCGCAGCAGTTTCGCCGCCAGGCACCGCCGCCACCACCACCGACGCCATACCACCCGCCGACAGGACAACGCTGCGCCCCCCGTAAGACCGACGTTTGGCGTGCCCCTGACAACCGCCCGCTCTGCTACCACTGCGGAGAGGCCGGCCACACGTACCGCCGCTGCCAGTACCGACAGATGGGGCTACGCGGATTCGCCCACAGCAAGGCGAACGGCCTCGCGACATCGACGACTACCTCACCGGCACACAGTGGCAAGGACGACGACCTTCCCGCTCGCCGTCGCCCGGCCGCTACATGTCGCCGCAGCGCCGGCAGTACACTGGCCCGAACCGGGGCCGGTCGCCTAGCCCGTATCCGGAAAACTAAGGGCAGCAACCGATGGAGGTGCGGTTGCTGTACGACGAACTACCGAAGATCCTCCGCCGACGACGACGACGTCGCGACGAAACCTTCAGAACACGACGCGAACCAGACAGACCCCTGACGACGAAATCTTGCGGGCTGAAGAAGACCCGACGACGCAACATGGAAGCAGCGGAACAAACCGACGCAGCCGTGACCCGATGCCAAGACCCAACCGCAACGCAAGACGACGAACCAGCGACCTCGACGTTCTCATCGACGGCCACAACGTCACCGCTCTCGTCGATACTGGAGCCGACTATTGCGTCATCAGTGGGCCCTTCGCCACGAAGTTGAAGATAGTTAAGACTGCTTGGGAAGGCCCCGAAATACGCACCACTGGAGGCCATCTAATAACGCCGTCTGGAGTCTGCACAGCAAGAGTCACAATCAATAATCGCACGTATCCTGCGAGTTTCGTAATCTTGCAATACTGCTCCAGGGACGTCGTACTTGGCATGGACTTCTTAAACCATCACGGCGCCGTCATCCACTTAAGAACCAAATCGATAACCCTATCGTCGGACAAAACGACACCGCCGGATACGAGTCCATGTCAACATGCCCTGAACGTGCTCGAGGATCAAGTTACCATCCCGCCTCGCTCCAGCGTCATAATTTCCGTCAGCACCGAAAAAGCTGAAGACATCGAAGGTGTCATCGAGAGCGATCAGCGTTTGCTGCTAGACCGTGACATTTGCGTCGCAAGGGGCATTGCTCGGTTGCATGAAGGAAAAGGAAGCGTGATGCTAACGAACTTCAGCCAGGAATAGAGACACCTGAGCAGGGGCACGACGATTGCATACATCGAAGAAATCTTGGCCGTCGGCGATGCATTTGCCTTTAAAAATTCTGACGAAACTACGACGACGATCCCTGAGCCACCCTTCGACGTAAACCCAAGTATTCCGGCTCGCCAACAGCAACAGCTTCGACGCCTTCTGCAGGAATACAGGGACTGTTTCTCGTCGTCATCGCGGGTCCGGCAAACGCCCCTTGCTCAGCACCGCATTATAACAGAAGAAAATGCTCGACCACTCCGTCAGAGTCCCTACCGGGTTTCGATGCGGGAACGGGAGGCCGTTAAGAAACAAGTCGATGAAATGCTACGCGACGACATCATCCAGCCGTCCAACAGCCCGTGGGCGTCTCCCGTGGTGTTAGTGAAGAAGGATGGGACCCTACGTTGTCAACGCTCGACGCTGTCCGCGAAGTAGTGTTCTAGAAGCGTCGCGATTGTAGTAGATCGTTTTGTTAAGATGGCGCCCCGCACGCGAATGTTCCAGCTTTGTCTAGAGATAACGCCGCCACCAGCGATATTGCTGGAAAGTTCGATAGCGCCTGTATAAAAGCCGACGCGCTTGACCGCTTGTCAGTTGATCGACGGTCGACGCTCTGTTCGACGCTATCAGTGTATTGCTGTAGTTTGACCTTCAGTTTCCCGGCCACAAGTTCAGCCAAATAAACAGTTTCATCTCGGACGTGCTGACTGCTGTCTTCGTCGACGTCACGACCACGTGACAATATGCTTAAACGCGACGTTATTCGACTTGCACAAAGTCCGTGGGCATCCCCTGTGGTTCTAGTTAAAAAGAAGGATGGTTCGATTCGCTTCTGCGTGGATTACCGGCGCTTAAATAAGGTCACTCGGAAAGACGTGTAAACTTTGCCCAGGATTGACGACGCCCTTGATTGTTTACAAGGTGCCGAGTTTTTTTCATCGTTAGATTTGCGTTCAGGGTATTGGCAAGTGCCCTTACAGATGCCGATCGTCCAAAGACAGACTTCGTCACACCTGACAGTTTATATGAATTTAATGTCATGCCCTTCGGCCTTTGCAATGCGCCGGCCACCTTCGAGCGCATGATGGATTCGGTTCTACGGGGTTGTATGTATCTGCTACCTTCGCAACACATCTTGTACGCCTGAAACATGTCCTGACGTGTCTGAAGAATGCTCAGCTCCAACTGAATCTCAAGAAATGCCGCTTCACTGCGCGGGAACTTGCGATTCTCGGTCACGTCGTATCCAAGAACGGCATACTTCCAGACCCGGCTAAATTACGCGCTGTCGCCGACTTCCCCAAACCGACGACTGTAAAGTAGTTACGGAGCTTCATAGGATTATGCTCCTACTTCCGCCGGTTTGTGCGCAACTACGCCTCTATAATTGCGCCTTTGACACAACTTTTAAGCAGCGCCGCCGATGTCTCGTCTTGGTCCTCCGAGTGTGATAAAGCATTCTCTACTCTTCGCCGTCTCCTGACATCACCACCTATATTGCGCCACTACGACCCTACGGCTGCAACTGAGGTGCACACAGACGCCAGCGGTGTCGGCCTCGGTACGGTTCTCGCGCAACGAAAGCCTGGGTTCCCTGAGTATGTCGTCGCATTCGCCAGCAGAACGCTCACCAAGGCTGAGTCAAACTACAGCGTTACTGAAAAAGAATGCTTGGCCATAATTTGGGCACTTGTCAAGTTCCGCCCCTACTTATATGGGCGCACGCTTGATGTGGTTACGGACCACCATGCATTATGCTGGTTGTCTTCGCTGAAGGATCCGTCAGGTCCTTCTGTACGGTCGCCAGCCGACGCACACTATCGACACTTTGCTGCCATACGGACCAGATGCATCCGAGTGCACGACCGTGTCAGAAGCCGCCCGTCACGCTGAAGAATGCCGCCAACTAGCCAAGCAACTTACTACAACAAACCAACTACGCCAGAAAGAGGCCCGCGATGACGACCACACTCCTGCCGCAACGTTCGCACCTGGAACACTTGTATGGCTGCGCGGGTACCATCCTGCGCACCTAGTTTGTCTACCAAACTACTTTCAAATTACCATGGCCCCTAGCACGTAGTCGAGCGCACATCCCCTGTCAATTACGCCATTGAAGCGCTACGCAGCTCGGCTACCGTCGTCGGCGTGGACATGATATTGCTCACGTAGATCGCTTGAAGCCATATTCGACCCGCTTGTTTCCACCTGTTAGATCGCGAGGATGGCTTCATCTTTCTCGACGGGGGCAATTATAATGAAGGAACGAACACAACGACAGGGAGCTCAACGATCATCATCACGAGCGGAGGCACCACGAGATCTGCGTTCGAACAGCACCGTCTTTCTCGCCCTGTGTTCTACCGCCTGGTTCTGAGGCTTGTCCAATAAACCTCATTACAGGTGTAATATTGAAGATCAAATCTGCAACGGCTATTCGGAAAACTTCAGTGTAGAGGTCGCGTGTAGCGGCGACACACTTGCACGTTTGAAGTTTCGAGTTATTAATAAATTATTACTTCACAATGCTGTATGAAGAAAGGTAATTTTCGAAGGCTCGTCTTTTTGTTTGACAGAACTTTAATGAAACCGAGCAGGTAATGAAGCGAAAGAAATTATAGGGGACGTTTATTGTACTGTTTTAGTGTAGTGTCATAATTGTGATAAATACACGAAGAAAGCATTGTGGACGAAAAGAGAACTTGCCGGCAGCAGGGACCGAAAATGCAACCTTCGGATTACGCGCCCGATGCTCTTACCAAGTGAGCTACAGCGGCGGTCTCCACCTCGTCCACTTAAAGTCCCTGAAAAATATAAAGTAGCGCCAAATGCGTCCCTTCGCTTCTGCCTCCTCTCCTAGCAGCTGCAGCAACGCTTCTAGGGTGTCCTCCGGGAAGCTACAGATTTTACCCGCTATAGTGAAAACCTCTTCTCTCTGCTGTTGTACCGGTGGTTGGTGCCACTGGCACAGCGGGTCGGCACCCTGAAGCATCCAGAACCACCGTACGAACTGACTCAAGCGCGGTCGACCACGCACCGTGCACCGATCAAGTAAACAACCCAGACGCGGACAAACAAGATGGCGCTCGGACAAGCTTCTAAAAAGCTAGTACGCCACTCAAGCGATTTCTTAGCGCCGCCCATTTTGCACTGCCGCTGCCATCAGGAGCGAGCACTTTGCGTACTAAAACATTATGTACCGTGCAATTTTATGGCTCAGACACCATGAAAAGACGCCACTTGCTTCGGTATACATTGCCGTATTTATTGCTATTAGGAGCTGGCTCGCCAGGTTCTTATGCTGGGGCAAAGTTCCGCGCCGTAATCTGCATCCATCCACTCAAAGCATCGTGGAACAGCGTGGAACGCCAAGAGGAACGCTACGCGCGTCGTGTCTTCCCTCTAGCCTGGCCGTTATTTCTCACAGAACGAGCGGGGGCATCAAATGAAAGCACAGCACTCTCCACCAATTTGTTAAGGTGTTTATTTGACCGCAGTCGGCGACGATTAGCAATGGCGACAGTCAAGGCAGAACACGGACTCACAGCGCGAGCGGGAAGAGCCATAGAGGACGACCCACTAGAAGGCTATAGAGAGCGCAACCCATTACTCATCTCCAAGGCTTCGCTACAAGCCTAATACTACGAATGTTTTAACAGAAGAAGCTGCGTCGAAAAAAAAGAAAGAAGCCTATTCTGTCACTGTCTGACGCGCGCAAGCTCACTTAGGATCTTCATAGCATACGGAAGACTTAAAACGGATGTTCTCCCTCCGTGCGTTTGGGCCACCCATTACAGGATGATCACTGGGATCGACCGTTAACGGACGCAGTAATCCCACTCGTGGTGTATGACGTTTTCATATTGTTTCTTTTGAATAGGTCTGTTATTTTAAATCCAAATCGATGCGTAACCAACCACTGCTACTTTGAGCGTTTTTATCCAACAATGCATCTATCCATCTAGCCGCTACAATTGGGTGCTCTAGTAGCCGCATCCTCAACTTGGTACATACCAAAATTGGCATAAGAAGGCATGAGGGTACGACAAACACCACTCTCAGGTGATGACATGAATAACGTGAGAGGCCTATCACGTACGTCATGAAACCGTTTAATTCAGTCACGTGAGGCACATGCCCCTATACCAGGGGTGCTGCTAAGCGGCTATGCTCCGCAGGTGAATCAGCTTTTAATCTACCCAGGAATGGGCAGTATAGTCATTGGTATTTTTGCACGAGAACGTTAAGAAGACCGTGTCGAGAAAACACGGCATCGGGGGACTTGTCGGAAAGTGGAAAGTCCACACGAATGAAAAGAATAAAAACCAAGATCCCAATATGAATCGAACCCGACCATCCAATATGGCAGTCGAGTCTTCTACCACAGGGCCACACTGGATCTTGAAAGAGCTCTGGAAAAAGATCCTATGCAGGCGAGATGTTGGGGTGACGTAAACCATGGCTTCAGTGATGGCTAGCCAATTCGTTAACAAGGTACTAAACATTACGGTTGTACACTTATGGTTCAGCAAGCTATATTGAAACGTTGCTGGACGCGGGAGCGGTATGCCAAGGAATGCGGCGTGTGATATACACACAACTTCATCGTTCACCGTACTTAGTTTCGATATAACTCCCGTCTGTGGGCTATCGTGAATGCTGACGTTATGTTACTTCACGTCGCAGTGTAGTGGATGAATATAAGTGTAGAGGCCTGGGCTAGTTGGTTAGTGTTCGTATTTGCAGGGTTTTGCAGCGCGCGAACATAGGAAAAAGGACAGAGTAGACAGAAAGAGCGCTTTTCTTTGCCCTTTTGCTGACGTACAGTGCTCTTTCTGTCTACTCTGTCCTATTTCCTATGTTCGCGCGCTGCAAAACCCTGCAATTATGAGTAGTGGACGAGTCTGCTAAGTCACACAACTACACCCCTTACAGATATGCCTAAATCCAGCTCGTAACGGTTGGCTCAAAAACAAGGCACTACAGCAGTTACTCGCTGACAGCTTTGCATGAAACCGATTCCCACAATGCGTGAGATCTGCGTAATTTTTCATAATCCTTCCTCAATCACACAATGAAAGCTTATAAATACTGGTGCTGCCTCGAAAGGAACAATGAGTGCGGTCGTGCGGCTTCCCAAAGAGGTTTAGCTGGAACGTACAGATTAATTTATGCACAATGCAATGTTAATTGAAACATGACTAGAATATACCTTGAATAGACCCACGCTGATGCTCTCTCGTAAGTTATATCGTGAGGCCATTTAACCCGCGTTTGTAAACTTTGCGTGTTCTTCTAAGTAACAGTGTAGTATTTTTTAGCGGTGCAAAACTCACCCGGTGGCCTAGGGCCCCCCATGGCAGGTGGCGGTGGCCCAGGTGGAGGTACAGGACGGGGTGGTGCTGCTGGTGGGGGAACCCCTGCATAAGAAGAATTTATGTGAGATACATTGTCACAATCATTGTTAAATACAAAATTGCTAATTGAAAAGCGAAAGCATTCTGCATAGAAAAGAACAATGCTTGTTTTGCAAAGCCTTGTTCTCGGCGAAGTCTTCAGCGTGGGCCATCAATTCCATGTTGTGAAGAGCAAGTTGATCCAGGCAGTGGTCCTACTTCTCTCGCAAAGCTTCATACTTACGCTGGCCGTGGCATTCCATCAGGGCTTTTTAAATCTTTTCGTCGTATCGTGCGCAATGTCTAGAGTCAGAAAGCTAAAATCACAATTTTCAGGTTGTATGAGTACGAGTGCTGCTAAGGAGGTTCCTTGCCCAAGTTCCGTTCATAATTCATGAGAGCAATATGCCAAGAACCATAGAACGGGCAACATTTTTGTCCGATGTAGATGACTCCGCAATCTCTACTGCTGCTACATTAAAGCATGAGCTATAGCTGCAAGGAACAATCAACAAAGGCAAATGAAATCAGTGGGCTACTACAAGGTGTTTACAAATACACCACAACACGAGAAAGCTTGCGTAGGCGCCAAAACGCAAGATATCACCAACTTCAATTCAAATAAAAATAGGCAATGATATAGACATTTTTAACATGGTGTCTGTATTAGTTCTAACATTGAAGGTGAAATCTGCAACGATTATTCAGAACATTTCAGTTGAAAGGTCGCGTCTAGTGGGGACACAATCGCACGTTTGACCTTCCGCGTTTTCATTAAATTATTACATCACAATGCTGTATGAGGGAAGGCAATTTTCGAAGGCTTCTTTCTTTGTTACAGAGAGGTAAATGAAGCCAAGCTGATAATGAAGCTCGGGAAAGCATAGGGGACGTTTATTGTACTGTTTTTATTGTAATGTAATAATTGTGACGAATACGTGAAGAAACATTGTGAACGAAAAGACAACTTGCCGGCAGCAGGAACCGAACCTGCGACCTTCGGATTACGCGCCCGATGCTTTTACCAACTGAGCTACCACGGCGAACGTCACGTCGTCCACTTATCGGGTAGTTATGTGCATGAAAATCCTGGGATTGTCAGTCAGCACCGCAGGTTCATTCCCTGCCGGCGGGATGTTGTCTTTTCGTCCACTTTACTTTCGCCACATACATATTATCCCAATTATTACACTACCCCTAGCATCTCCTATACCTTCATTGGCTTCCTAATGTGCTACTTTTCATTAAGCTTCAAAGTGGTGTAGTTTTTTTTTTCATTTTCTCAATACTGTAACCTTCTTTGAGGCACTTCTGGTAAGGCGGACCTCAGCTAATTACAGCTACTCGAGAAAAGAGCTGTGCGGTGCACTGCCAAATGTTGCTTCCTTATTTTGTGCTAAAAAATCTTTTATTGCGTATTCACCTTTAGCCAGTAGTCTCTTATTGCGATAGTCGATAGTCGATTTTATGCGATAGTCGATTATTGCGTTACATGGCTAGGCCATGAAGAGCACCGCCCTTCAGCCTGCTAATGGCGAGCTATTTACATACACAATTTACTTCAGCATGCTTTCTTGGTCATCACCAAGATGGCGCGAAGTGCGCGCGGGGCGTGCTTTAAAGATCGTCGCCGCGCTCCTGCTGATGCCGTTGCTCTTCGCCCTACAGGGCGTGGTCGCCTTCGTGCGCTTATCTCGAGTAAAGAAGGGGGCGCCCAGGGGGTGGAGCGGGGGGTTGTATATCTTGTGCTTTCCCCGCGATGTCCGCGCCGAAGTCACAGAGCGCACGAAGGTCACTTCGCTCGCTGCAGCGGCCGCGTTTCTGAAAGGAGTGCGCTGTTCAAACAGAAATAAGTCACAGCTGTGACAGTTAGTTCACGCTCGTTCTGTGTGTACCTGTTCGTTCGTATCGTGCGTCCTACTTTATGTTTGAGCAGTGCGCTTCAAGTGTCGAGCTATGACGCATAATAGTTCGCGCTCGTCCTGTGTGCGTTCTATTCGTGCGTCCATTGGGTTCGAGGGAAGCGTTGGCAATTTCAAGCTGCTTTCCGTTCTTCGCGTTATATTCCACTTTATTGCTATCGCATTCATTGTTTCGCCGTTGCGGCGAAACTCTGACTTTTTTTATATAATTATAGGTTTACGTTGAGTTACAAGTAATAGTTGAAGTCAGAGGTGTGCAATATTTTTCTCTAGCAGATCCGAATTAAAGCGTCACATCCGCGATACTAGCCATAAAGAAGGATGGCATACTTGCACACCTTGTACGAATTAATATTATGAGGAACAGCTTTATTCGAGTCCAGCTCGAAGTGACACACGCTGATGATGATGAATACAGATGGGCAAGTTGTACAAATGATGACGATATGTCCAATTGACAAAGAAGCGTCAGTGACTGCGCTCACACTAATTACCTATCGCGCTGGAAGCGGCTGCCTGGCCGCGCGACAGTATTCAGAGGCGCCTCCTGTACACGGCTTGAACCGAGAAACATGCGCGATCTCTGTCACACGACAACGGTGATCTGAAGGAGGTATAAGGGCTGAGACGTGGTAATTACCAGGGGACTTTTGCTAAATGGCAGTGTAGAGGCCAATAAAGCGACTCATGAATAGTTCGCATAAGCCGGGAAAGCGCTTAGTAGAACTTCGTCTCCATGGTTAAGTTGACAGCACGGTGAGTCGAGTCGTAGCGAGACTTTCCAGCTTCCTGGCCAGTGCCTCCTCTATTTTTCAGTGCCTGGGCGAACGCTCTCCTCGGGCCGTCGAGCGCGCGCTACTCGTCTGCTCGCCGCTGCCGCGTGGGGGCGCTGTGCAAGTAGACTGCGTAGGGTGCCTTGATGCCCGCGCGCTCCGCTGAGGGTGAGGACAGGCGCGTCGTCTGCTACGACGGCCGCCATTGCGAATCCCGCCGCAGCTCGGCAGCATGCTAAACGCGCTACACAAAGCGCTTGCGGTGCGCCGATACGTCCGGAAATAAGTGCACGCTAGTGAGCTTTCTCTTTTTTATTTTCTTTTTTGAAGGTTGGGCAGCTTTTATTGCTGTTGTTGCCTAAATGTTTATCAAGGAAGCATGTAATTCATGTAAGCTGACGGCCTGTGCATGTGTTATGCGATAGAGGTAGACGTAGACTCTCTTATGTTGAAAACGAATCCTCTTCCTTACGCTGGAAGCGACAAAGTCTAAAGCCTTACTTAATTTTCTAGTAAGCTCTGCATTCCAAATACACAAACAATCGTTTAAAGTATTTTGTATACATGTCAGCAGTAGCAGTATATGTATCTGAACACACACAATTTAGCGTTGCGAAGCTACCTAAGCGCGAATGACATAATGCAGCGCTAAAAACACACACACACCACAAAGTAAGGAACACAAACCGACGGGACGGGATTCAGCAAGCACCAACTCGCCCAACAACACGTTCTTCTACCTAAGCGCGATTAGGGTGGCTCATTTTGCCAAGTTTGCAAACAATTTACTCGATTATTAATAAATGGTATCATAAATATTGTGCACAGAATAAAGGGCAGAGGGGCAGTATGGTGCGAATATCCTGCTGAAATGAAACAAAAGCTTCTTTATCATTATTATTGCTGACATTTCTTGCTCACAATCTGTAGCCGCTACTGTATCGGCACTCGAGTTGCACCCTGAGTCCTTATCAAAACGATGAATACGTTGTTGAGTAGTATGCCGTAAAACATTGCATGCGCGCAATATCAGTGCGTTTTTCCTTCTTCTTTTTGTGTCTGCACTTTCTTTTTCTGTATCTGCAGGTTTTCTCGCATGCCCAATTGCATGCACATATTATTGAGTGTTTCCAATACTGTTTTACACTTTGTGCGGCAGATGCACGGCGTCGTTTATTTGTCTCTCTTATTATTAATAATATCTGGGGTTTTACTTACCAGAACCATGATATGATTATGAGGCACGCCGTAGTCGAGGGCTCCATGAATTTTGGCCATCTGGTGTTCTTTAACCTGCACTGACATCGCACAGTACACGGGCCTCTAGCATTTCGCCTCCACCTAAATGCGACCGCCGCGGCCGGGATCGAACCCGTGACTTTCGGGTCAGCAGCCTAGCTCCGTCACCACTAAACTACCGTGGCGGACGTATTTCTTAAGGCAATGCCTCATCAAACGCGAAATTTCACCGTGGGCGTGCCGCGTCTACGGCGTCAGCGTACCACGACGTTGGGGCCGAGGGATGCAAAAAAATCATCGTCATGTGATGACGTCACTATATGACGACATCATGGCTTCACAAATTTTGGCGTGACGTTATATGATGCCGTTATCACATGACATCGTGGCTTGGTCAAAAGTGGGCAGATCACAGAGGCAGTGAAAAACCAGGTGAGGTGCCTCCGATCTTGGAGGCAATGCAAAACCGCGCTTCCCCGTCTTCTTGTTGTTTTCATGCGTCTTCTTTGTATAGACGCTTCGCGAGAACTGTTTGTATGCGCATTCCTGTATGAGCCTTCAGGGCTTACATTATTAATGAATAAATTATGCTTGCTCAAAGAAATAAGGTACTGAATGTGTGTGTGTGTGTGTGTGTGTGTGTGTGTGTGTGTGTGTGTGTGTGTGTGTGTGTGTGTGTGTGTGTGTGTGTGTGTTAATATCCAGTGTACAGGCCATTTATTTGTGCACAATAATGCTGCGCTGACAGAAGCAATTACATAAATAAAACGCAAATTACACAATAACACACAACTGCCACTAGTCGATTCACAGTGATCGTAAATTATTAAAAAGCAGGAACTGCGTAATTATTTAAGACAGGACGAAAATGTAACCTTGAAACACAGAAACGGGGAAGGATAAAAACATTTAACTGCACACATACCTACATGGCCATCACACCAGCACAGAAGGCGTACTTGAAACAAGGAAAGGAATATAAAAAAACAAGAACCCGCCGTGGTTTTAGTTATAGTGCTTGACTGGTGACCCGAAGGTTGCGGGACGGAATCCCTGCCGCAGCGGCCCCATTTCGTTGGAGGTGAAATGACAGAGGCCCGCGTACTTAGGTTTAGGTGTACGTTGAAGTACAACAGACGGTCAAAATTTCGGGAGCCTTCCACTATATACGGCGCTTCCCATAATCATATCGGGGTTCTTGGGACGTAAATTCTCACGAATATTTATTATTAGGAAAAAAGAAGGATCTGATCTGCAGAAAAACGCGCATAATATATTCCATGATACATTTCAAATCACAAAAATAGCGAAAGCGAAAATCAAAGGCAGATACAGGACCAACCAAGTGCAGTAAAGAATGTTTGCGAAGAAAAATGCAGGATTCATGCACACGTGAACCAAAGCATTTTAAGCATGTAGCTGATATCACTCTGTTCATTTATTACGCAAGGTTAACACCGGCAGAAGTTATCCTTGCATGCGCATTCGAAATACCGGCCGGAAACTTAGGCTGCAAGTGCATAATGTGTTCTTCGGATGCCGCTTGTCACGTTTGATTTTTACTGTCCAAAGAAACCTCGTATCTTTTAAAAAATTACACCATTTCCCGCTAAAGGGGACCATGAGGCGATGCGAAGCCGGAGCACTTGCACAATCGCGTTCCGTTGGCGTTCTTTGGGCGTGCTAGCGACCTCGCGTCGTGGAACGCGAAGAGGAACGCTACGCGCGTCTTGTCTTCCCTCTAGCCTGGCCGTTAATTCTCACAGGGCGAGCGGGGAACGCCGTCGGCAGGCGTGCGAGGGGGGCAGCGTAGGAGAGGAGAGAGAGGGGGAGGGGACGCGCATGCGCTGGAGCTCATCGCGGCGTTGCGCAGGAGGGAATTTCGGCGTTTCAGAGTAAGAGTGGAAAGGGGGAAGGGAGAGGGGAAGGGGAGATGGAATGTGGAGAGGGGAAGTGGATAGGGCGAGGGGAGAGGAGGGGAAAGGGGAAGTGGAGAGGGGAGGGTGAGTGGTGAGGGTATGCGCATGCGCAGTAAGGGCGGTCACGCCGCACACCACCACCACCACCACCGGATTGAACTCCGCCATAAAATACTTCCCATCTAAAAGATACAGCTCCCGGCGTTTCTAGAATGATTGGTGCACTGCGGCACGCAACACCCGGCCATGGTGACGGTAGCGAGCGGATAAAACTGGAGGGAAACGAGCACCGACCTAAAAACAGCACGCGCGCCACGCATAAGTGACCGGGCGGGGGATTCAAAATGGCGGCCACGCTGCTGCCAAGGCCGAGGAGGCGGCGCCTGCCCTTTCAAAAGCTGACACCACTCTAAGCGGGGGCGCGCGCATCGAGGCACTCTAAGACTGCGGGAAGCATGGAGGAAGGAATACTAAGGAGAGGCCCTGACGTCACATTCGTGAAGCCTCCACATCGCAAACACCCGCATCGCCTCCTAGCGAAGGAGCAGCGAAAAATTTCGCGATTTCCGTCGCGACATTTGCAAGCGCATGCGCGCATCGCGAAACTTTTCAGCCTTTTTTGTTCGATTGTTTTTCGCCGCGCAAGCGGTGTAGTTGATTCGCGCATGCTGCTCTTTCTGTGAGTTCTTTAGGAGAGCTATGCAATGCCCAGCTGTTGCGTATGCCCGGTGCAAATCGCGTGCAGTGCGGACAGTACCGGGTGTCACTTTTCATGTGTACGTATACGTTCGCTTCGTTGCTGATCACTAAGGCATGGTATTTGCGTGCGAAGTTCTCGGATGTGCGCTATGTTGCTTGTTACTCATTCTGTCAACTCAGAACTCACGGGAACTTTTGTTTTTGGCGTCTGACGCGCCGTCCATAACATGCGCTGAAGGCATCGTACATTTTAGAGGCTGTGTCGTTCAACGAAAGGGCAATAAACTTTTGTTGTTATTATCCGACTACGTGATGTATGTATTGTTCGGTGTACGCTCGCTGCGTGCTTGTGTTGTGTGCGCACTGGAATTACAAACTTTACGTGCACGATCGCGTATACAATACAGCGGTGTCCTCTTTTCGACGTGAATTTACGTTAACTATAGGTTGTCGTTGAGCCGCATAGCTACTGCGTTCACTCCATATACACGAGCAAAGAACCGCTAAACGGGCAATAGATAGGGAAATCAGGCTACAAAAAAGGAAGAGAAAGATCTAACGCCCAGCAGAACGCGTAAGTCACTGCTAGGTGAGTTCGCATATGGTGATGGAGGGGCTGAATGTTTTTGATTACGGCACGTACCGGTACTTTCTGTACTGTTGCACAAAAACGCTCCACGAAGAATTTCAGCACGCAGTGCTCGTGCCTGCCACGCACGGAACAGCGTGGTAAATGTCTGCTTGCAACGTTTTACTACGTGCGAACCGCACAATACGCGCTAAGTTTACGCCGGGACTACAAATCTGAGCAGAAACGAACCACCGCGGAGAGCACGCCGCGGGGCGTCTGCTGTTTTGTTTGCCCCATACCAGTTTGTTTGCCCCATAAGTCTGACGTCACTTCCGCCACACTTTTCGCAATGCATTGGGATACGATAGGGCCTCTCCTTAGTTTTTCCTTCCTCCATGGCGGGAAGCTGGCGCTGAACGCCCGCGCGTATCACGAAGCTCACGAATTCGCGTATGCATCCGAGTTTAATTGCATTTGTGCTTCTTGCTGGCTTTCACTGGTACAGGGGGATGGAAAGAAACGCGAACATAGCGGCACGCTTTCATCACGCTCTAACCGTGGTGGCAATAAAAAGATGGTAGATTGTATTTTATTGTGCCATGGATGACGTCGTGTTCTCATCAATCATCCTATAATCACATGAAAATAGATGCGACAGAGCAAAGAATGCAGATGCCGCATGTTCGCGTGTTTTCCATCCACGCTGTAAGTATTCCGCAGGCAGACTGTCAGGCCGTGCTGCCGGTTCAATACTTGCACTCGAGTTTGATAGTACTCACGTTTTATTTTCTATTTCAGGCTATTGCAACCGCCCCAATGCCTTAGTATGTCATACTGTTGTGTTCCACTCTGCAAATGGAACTGAAGGAAATCTCGATTGTCTTTTTTTTATTTCCCTTTATCGATAAAGGAAAAAAAACTCTCACACGGTCCCTTATGCATTCATCTAAGACAACTGAAAGGCGATAGCCATCTTCTTCTTCCAGTCAATGCACTGAACATTCCCTGCCTCCTTCCGAGATATTTCTGCGCCTAACGTGGTTTTCTTATAGCCTCAAGGATCGGAGGCAGTGCAAACTTTCTGTACATCAGCGGAGGCATGCACTGCCTCCGTGATCGGCCCATTTTGACCAAGCGAAGATGTAATATGACGACGTCACGTTATGTGACGTCAGGACGATGTCACAAACTTTTATGATCTGTGATGTCATATGATGACGTCATCACGTAATTATTTTTTGCAGCACTCGTGCTGACGCCGTCAATTTTCGCGTTTGATGAGGCATCTAAGGCTTTCTTCTTAATACACTGTTCGGCTGTCGTTCCATGCAATTCCAGATGCCACTGGTGTTCGGCAGAGGTGGCTTGCAGTAATTAGGCGGGATAATTATTCTCCTAATACATCTTCAAACTACACTAGAATATGTAGCCGCCGTTTACGACGGGAAGATTTCATAGAATATAAGAAGCGGCGGCTTAAGAAGGATGCAGTAGCGTCACTCTTCGCAGACTACCATTCACGTTTGCAGCCAAAGGTAACAACTGAACCAAGCATGGCAAGTGTCCCTAAACGTGACCGTGTGGCGTCCAAACAGTCAACGAATGCATGTAGTACAAGTAGCAACGCTGCCTCGCGATCGCCGCCATGTGCATGGGGCGCTGATATTAGGTCCCGAAGCTGAAGAATCGGAGACCATGGACACTGCATGCGCTACCGGCGAAACAGCCGACAGTCACTATGTACATTGTCACTGGAAGCAGCTTAATGACATTTAATTCTATTTAGCGCACGAACTCATGGCTTGCGTATAGCGTGCTACATACGTAGACGGTGGCACGCATCGGGGAACTTTAAGTGCCCAAGCTTTCAGTATTAGCTCTTGGCAAATGCTGCTTTCGGAAATCGACTTTCAGACAGTCAATAACCGACTCTCAGTCAAGCGAACGTAACGGTGACAAAACAATTTTCCGCGCATCACTGGCATGCGCTCTCTGGAATCGGGCTAGCAGACGACGCGCGAGCGTCTTGATCAAATAGCCGCGAAAGACACGTGCCTTCGAAATGGGCTGGTTGCCCAGAACGACAAGTGCTTCATGATTGCAGTTTAGAAGTTTTCATTATACTTTAAGCAACGCGAGAACAGCCGAAAACTGAACCATATAGCAGCGTCAAATGCAGCCACGGCATTCGTTTCCGCGAGCGACGACGCTACGGCTGGTCTACTACGGCGGCGACGCACGCCAACGGCCGGTTCCCATTGCGCTCCGCTCCTTCGCCCAGGCACAGAAAACTAGAGGAGGCGCTGTCATGGCCGATGTCTGTGTTTATTCGGGCCAGGTGACGGCAATCTGCGAGGCGAGACAAAAATTGGTCGCATTAAGAACCTGCTAAGCTTGCAGGAGCTGCAAGGAACGAAACGTCCAAAGCGAAACTTGGTGAGCGGCAATAGACCAGGAAAAACATGGCTGATCCCTCTGTCATAGCAATCGGTATAACACGAAAGTGAAACGTGTCTTCACAGACGCAGTTGAGCGTTTGTTGTGCATTCTTTCGCCCCAAGCGCGATGAACGATTGCTACAGCAACAAATTGTAGTGTCACGCGAAGAACGGCAAGGAGCTCGAAACTTGCAACGCGCTGCTCAAGCAGAAAGGACGCACGTAACGAACATACACAGAATGAGTGCGAACTGTCACATTTGTAACTTATTTCTATGTTAGCACCACGCTCTTTCTCAAAAGCGTCCGCTGTAGTGAGCCAAGTGACCTTCGTGCTCTCAACGCAAGACGTACGAACCACCGCGATCACGAGATCACGATCACGAAGCGCACGCACGAGCGACCACGCCCTGTAAAGGCGGGCGCTCGTTGCAACGGCGCTTACTTTAGCGCGCTCTTCAAGCCGTTCGCGACATCTCGCTAGTGATAACGAAAACACGCTGTAACACAGATCTCTGAGTACCGCCACCGGCAAATGGTGTAAATAAATAGCTCGCCATTAGCATTGCGAAGAACGTGCCGTCCGTGGCTGAATCGTGTCGCGCTGCGAAGCGAGGGGTCGTAAGTTCGATTCGCGGTGACGAAACCTTTTCTTCTGTTTTTTTTGTGCCCACTGTTAGAATTTATATTTTACAAACGTCATATCCGTGACGGAAATACGTCAGTGGAGCCGTGGTGGACCCCGGCATAAAACACTTTCGTGTTCAAAAGGGAGAATAGACCGGGAAAGAGGGAGTTTTCGGCGCAATTGGGCGTTCAATGGAGTACAAGGACCTTCCATGAGTTCTAGAATAGAGCAGCAGTAAAGGTCCACGTGTTGATGCTATACAAGGACGCATGTGCTCCCAGATCTTAGCCAACTGACCGCATGCCCGGTAGTTAAGGTTGGTTGCCATGTTTAAATTGCTGTATGACGAATAAGATTGAACGCCTTTGTCCATGCGCTATCATTTGCAAACGAAAATATCTCACTACTGTCGCGTGATTTCATGTGTGTATATATGACCGATCCTGAAAATAAAATAATATTTTCGTTTTTGAAAGTTAGCGCTTGTGTTCGTCTCGCTCTTCTTTGTCCGTGTGTCTTCCCGCGCTATGCTAAATGTCAGTTTCTCAGATGTCATGTGGGCGGCGTCGTGCGTCAAAAGCTCCGGAGGAAACCCGTGGTGCAAGCGAGCAAGCGTAGTATCTGCAGGTTCTGACGGTGCACCTGCGCTCGGTGAAGCATCTACGGTAGACGGCACATGAGGGCCCTTGAGGAGGTCGGAATGCTGCACGTCTGCCGTCGTGGCAGGCGTGACATTTGCATGCGGTGCTGCCTTTGATGAAACAGGCATGTTATCCTCAGGCGATTCCGTCATCGTTGCCGCGTCCCGCGTGTTCGGCCGAATTTGGTGAGGGGCACGCACTGCTGCTGCGGGAGACGTCGAGGGCGGTGCGGGTCGCTGCTGGCAAGAAACGCAGAGCTCTGAGGTCGATGGAAGTTCACGCTCGGATATCGTCGACGGCGAAACCTCCGCGAGCGAGGGGCGCACAGCGGGCGAGAGGTTGTCCGTGTCAGCTTCCAGGCCGTGCGGCAAGATAGCCAGCGTGGAAGCTGAGGTCAGGGACATGTCGTGAGCCGGCGAGGACAGGGATGACGGGTGGACGGCGGGCATGCCTGATGGACCGTCGGCCGAGGGCGTCCAAGAAACGCACCTCGTGGCGGACTGGTCGATGGCAGCAGGAACGTCGTCGGGAGCAGGAACCTCGGGCGTAGGAACCTGAACATCGTCGGGCTGGTCATCCGGCGCGGGAACCGCTGCGCTGGTGGCCGGACGAGAGGCTGAAAGAGACGTAGCCGGGGAAGGTAGGTCGCGGTCATGGGAGGGCTGTGGGCCGGGAGGTACCGCTCGCGTTGCGGGAGGGGAAACCCGGAACTCACGGGTCCCCGGTAGCAGGCGGTACGTTTCGCCGTAGCGGGCCAGCACCGCAGCGCAGAGGTCGTCATATGGCTGCGGGCTGGAGGACGACGCTGCCGACAGATGACGCAGCTCAGGCGGGAGGGCGTCAAGCAGGACGTCGTGCATTAGTGGCTGCGCGGTGACGCCATTCACCGCGAGGGTAGCGTCAGCTGCCAGAACCACACTCGTGGGTAGGCACGAAGGAACGGCTTCACCGGCGGGCACAGTCGCGGAAGCATTGCAGCGTCGCTCGTCGAAGGGTGCGGTTCTCTGGGTCACCACTTGTAGCGAGTGAGAGAGATACGTGATCGCGGCCGACGTGGCCGTGTCGTTGTCTCGCCACTTTATTTTGGAATGCGATTCCCGAAGCGGAGCGGCGGCTGCAAGCGTCCTAACCGCCAGGAGGGTGAGCCCGTTCGTCTCCTCGCGCCTCGAGCTCTGAGCATGAGCTGCGCGAGAGGCGCGGCGCGTAAATGGTAAAACGATGATGATGATCGTGAGCGATGATGATGATGCCGCTACATATCTATCTATCGATAGATAGATAGATAGATAGATAGATAGATAGATAGATAGATAGATAGATAGATAGATAGATAGATAGATAGATAGATAGATAGATAGATAGATAGATAGATAGATAGATAGATCTCACGAGAGCACCCAGCCGCGTACGTCTGGGTGCTCTCGTGATCGCCTCCTTGACATGGTGTAGACCAAAATTGGCATGGGAAAGATGATTTGACAAATATGGCTATCGGGTCATGACATTAATAACGTGAAAATGCTGTCGCGTACGCCGTCAAACACTTTCCTCCAGACACGTGTGGCACATACCCGTTTACCACGGGCCGCGGTGTACGGGTATGTGACACAGGTGATTGACAGTTTATATCTTCGCAGGAACAGTGATAACATAATTGGTAATTTAAATACGAGAGCGTAAAGAAAAACCGACATCGGCAGCGCTGACCCTACGAACGCAAAGAAGAAAAACCGGGATCCCAGCAGGAATCGAACCCAAGCAGTCTGAGTGGCAGTCAGGTATTCTACCACAGAGCAATGCCGCGTCTTGAAACTGCTTCGGAAAAAGACCCTGTGCAGACGTAATGTCAGAGCAGGGTCAATTATGATTGCAGTGCTGGCTATCTAATTTTATAAAAAAGCAATAAACATTACATATGTACTCCTATGATACGGGCGTAATGAGGGTTAAAGTATATTGTGGTTACAGTGTTTGCTCTGCTTTCATAAAAGTCTAATAAACATTACATTTGCATTCCTATGATTCCGCAAGCTATATTCAAGCGTTGCTCGATCCCGGAGTAATACGCTAAAGAAAGTCACGTATAATATTCACATCATCGCACCGTAAAGTGCCCTTCATTTCGATAATACTCACGACTGTGCTCCTTAAGTTACCCTGTAAACGCCAGTGTTGTTGCCGTGTCTGGTAAGGCCGCGATGTCCACACAACTACTACGCTTACAAAAACAGGTCGATCCACCTCGTAAAGCTTGGATCAAAGCCAAAAAAAATCACAGCATATCCACGGAGTGAATGATGATGAGTGGGCGAAGCTGCGGAGATTCATCGGTAAACCGTGAATCTTCCGTGAATTCTGCCCAGTACATCATCACCGACGTGAGATCGGGCGCGTTTATACTAAAGGTTCGATGAGTTATGACGACTTGCAGCTCACTTTAATTTTACATGTACGCTGTGAATTTTCATTGTTTAGAAAACCATTGCTTTAGAAAACATCTGGCGTCTTTCGTTAAGCAGCTCGCGTCTTTTCGTTTTGCTTTAGAAACATCTGGCGTTCTTTCGTTTTGCTTTTAGAAAACATCTGGCGTCTTTCGTTGGTTTATTTCATCAATCAACGGCGTTTTGAACAAAATTTTTATTGTTTAATCACGCACAGGAGAAATCTCACCACGCACTACCTTGGAGGTAAACAATGGCTGCTAGTGGGAATGAGAGACAGAAGAAGTCGGCTTTTAGCTAACACTTACACTTCTACTTCTACTAACGTTTCCTACTGGAACATGCCAGTGGCTGCTAATGGGGAATGAGAGACAGAAGAATTCGGCTTTTAGTTAACGCGCACGCTGCGAATTTTTTATTGTTCAACAACGCACAGGAAAAATCTCCCACCGGCACCACCTTGGAGGTCAAGATCTGGTACTAGCGTTACGACTGGTTACGCACTACGACTACGACAACTACGAGGGACGAACGGGTGCCGTTTTAAGGAGCTTCGCCCCTAAAAATGCAGCATTACTCGCTGATTGCTTCGCATGAAACCGATTCGCACAAGGCGTGGGATCTGCCGAATTTGTTTCTTGTTTTACGCGATAGCGTTTACGGACACCGGCGGAGGCGGACAACTATGGCACCAAAATCGGTTGTTGTAATCTAATAACTGCTTTCGCTGTAACAAACTTCAGCGCCGACAATGCCCTCTCCACGCTGGCCTGCGTGACAGGCACGCAAAAGTCGACTTGCGCTAATATAAACTTCTCTGGTTTCTAGTGTTTTCGTTTTTCGGACAATTTGAACATATCTATGCTTTGGTTCCTGCCTGAAGTACGCGCTAATGCTGTACCATGGAGGTATGCATAATCGCTCAAGTTGCATGACCTCAGTTGCTCCGGAGTGCCAAGTTTTCTTCTGAACCGAAAAACGATTTAAGAAATTTCGGTTTCACTCCAGAACGAAATATTAGAAAACGTTTCGGTTACGTTTTCGTTCCGGTAAAAACATCGTTTTTTTTGTTTTTCGTTTTTGGTTTTCGTTCCGTTCCGACACTCTGGTGTGAAGGATGGTGGGTGCCCCTGGATAAAGCGGCACAGTACCGGGTCGGATGTCAGGGCTTGCTTCAGTAATACGTTCTGGCGAGCTAGTTGGTTCGTTGCTTTTAGACATTCTTAAACTGCGCGAAATGACCAGGACACAAGTAAGAAAACGGAGAAGCTTGATCGCCTTGCTAGCGAAGCTACATTTTTTGTATCTGTCTATCATATGTTGGACGGTAGCGGGCGCATTAGAAAGTCCGAAAGGCATTACATTAAATTCACACATCCCACCAAAAAGCGGTCTTCTCTGTCAGATTCGGACATCGGTATTTGCCAATAGCCCGATCGTAGATCAAGGCTAGGAAAACACTCGGCGCCATGCAACGAATCCAGTGCGTCAACGATCCGTGGCAGGGAGTAAGCATCTTTGCGCGTTATCTTGATCGCCGCACAATAATCGACGCAAAAACGTACTGTTCCTGTGTTTCTTTTGCACTAAAACAACTGGCGACGATCAGGGACGCGAGGAAGGACGTATGATGTTCCATCAAAGCATGCCTGAGACGTTTTCCTCGATGATCTTGCGCTCTGCCAAGACACGTGATACCAGCGCCGGTGAATAATATGGGAGCCGTCAGTCTGAATGCGGTGAGTAACGGTAGTGGTCAAACCAAGTACAGCCGAATTAACATAGAAGACAGAACGATGCCGATTCAATAGGGTGACCAAATCTTGACTCTCGGCTGCTGTCAGACCAGGACTTATATGGTTGTCGACTAAGGTGTGGATGAGATTAGTGGCGGCGAGCTTGACTCTGGTAGTTTTTCTTGACTTCAAAGGGCAACAGCTGCGACGGGATGACGGTCAACCGCGCGCGTGAGTTTTTATCCGCAGGGCAGAATTAGGGTTCGGGAGTTTCATTTAGGGCAGTAAGGAAGCCAGAACCCTGAAAGAAGCGAATAAGAACTGAAATAATGAGAATGCCTCGATGTAGGTTACGACCGTCATATAACACGAGCACGTCACCATCCACAATGTTGGTTGAATTAACACTGATTATTTCTTTTCTGGATTGCCAAAGAGCATAATCTCAGGTGGTGACGGGGCGAATGCGCCCTTCGTGTTCAGGCAAAAAATAGTCAGTGGCAATGAGATGTATGAGGCGCTGACGACAAACTATAGAAGCGGACGCATAAGACAAGAAGTCCTACCCCAAAATGAGTGCGTGGGTGCACTCACGCAAAACCGCAAGGACTATAGGGTGACGAATTCCATCTATGCAAACACGAACCGTACGCTGCAACAGTTGACGAATGATGGCGTCTGTCACTGCACGGAGAGATGGGCCGCAGTAAGGCAAGATCACATTTCGCAGACGAGAACTAAAGTCAGCGCGAATATTCGAAATAACGGTGCAAGTCTCCACAAGCGCTTCGACCCCTACACATTCTACTAATTATAGCAATAGGTTCGATAGTAGCTCAGGAGGAATTGTTGGCTGTCTTGTCTTTGCAGTTTCTCCTCCTAAATTGCGTCGGGGATTTTTTCAAGTAGGCGTTCGTGAATTGGGAGGTGGGTCGCTGAGGCGACACTGAACGGCGACGGGGAGATGGTGACCGGCGACGAGACTCACGAGAATTCCCAGCCATGTAAACAATCTCAGGAGGAGAGGGTTAACGGCGAAAGGAAGAGTGGTAGGGCGTACGTTGGTATATCGTGGTTGCACGGACGCGTGCGCGTTCCTTGGGTGCGTAGCCACTGCTCGTCCTGTTGGCGGCTTCTGCAAAACCGAGAGATGTGTCCTCCTAAGCCACAGTTGTAACAGATGAGTCGAGGAGGCCATTGTGCTGTATAATAAGGTTGTATACGAATGGGGGATGAAAACGAAGCCATAGGTGCATGGGCTCCTGGTGTAGGCGCAGGGACGGTGGTGTCTGCAGAGAGCGCCATAACGTCGGGGTACGTTGGCACCTGACGAGCGCCGGGACCGTCGGGCACCTTAGACGTGATGAGGGTGCTCTCTCTTGCATAAAGATGTCCCGCGAGTTGGTTGGAGCAGAAGGTAGAGGAGACTGTGGAGCGCATGAAGAGTAACGCCCATGGAGCTCTTCACGAAAGATGTCGCAGATCTGGGTACGTAAGTCGAGCGCCGCAGGAAGACGAATGCCCGAGAGGTCGTGCTGTAGGCGAAGACACTGGAGTTCGTCAAGTCGCTGGCAAATGGTGATTACATATTTAGTGGTGGGCGAATATTGCGTAGTAAGGGCGATAAAGGGGACGGTGTTTATGCCTTTAATAATATGGCCTATGTGGTCGGTCTTGGACATACCGGAGTTGACACGCTTGCACAATACAAGAGCATCCTGAATGTGCGAGGGGTACGATTCACCGGGCTGTTCAATGCGCTCCGCCAGCTTCTTCGCTGCCTCAACACGACCAGTGGGGGCACGCAACATCTGACGAAGCTGTGTCCCAGTTGGGAAGAACTGCTTGAGGGTTCCAAAAGCAGGTTTTCGCGACACCAGATAGGTAGAAGGGGACGTTCCGCAACTTCGTTGGGTTGTTTCATCTATTCAAGTCACTGACGAGATCTAAGTTTTGTAGCCAGTCTTCGACGTCATGCTCTGGTAGACAACATAACTTTGGCGGTTCACGCTGCCAGCTGTTGACGGCTAGAGCGGAAGGGGGAGGCTGCCGTGGGAAGGTGGTGTCGAACGAACCAGCATTTACTTGAGCGGCTGTAAGAGGGGATATTACGCGACAATCCGAGTGGAGCTCCAGTGCGAACGTGCGATTGGACTGGGGGATCGAAAAGCACCGTCCACCACTTAGGAGAAACCGCCTTATTCGAGTCGAGATCGAGACGACACACGCTGATGATGATACATACCAATGAGGAAGGCGTACAAGTGATGATTGCTTTACAACAATCACTTTCCAACACGAAAGACCAGCAATCTCCAATTCAGAGTGGAAAGGTGGACCCGAGGGTGAGAAAAGCATTGTGCGCAGAAGAGCAAGGGGACTTCGACGATACGTGGCGTGCGGAAGGTTGTCGCCGGTCCGGGCACTGAAGACAGGCAGTTAGGATCCGCAACGGAGCCTCCTGGGCTTGAACCGGCAGGAGCCTCCTGCCATTACGTTCCTATACATGCAGACCTTAACCATGGTACACGAACTCTAGGTGAAGCAAAGTTTGAGAATGAGATAGTTGGTAACTCATCTTCAACAACCAGCGCAGAATGAATGAATGAATGAATGAATGAATGAATGAATGAATGAATGAATGAATGAATGAATGAATGAATGAATGAACAGATTTTATTTCTGGAAATACATGCAGAAAAACGAAGCAAAGCTAAAGGCCATTCAGCCTGACGTGGCTGCGCTACGTGCGTGTACAACATTTATACGTCCAGCAAACAGTGCTACATGATATACCAATTGTAAACATGTATGGAGCAGGAAAGAATAACTAGAACACAACTGCATGGAAATTTGCAACATACGCTACATAGGCATACGAAATTCAGACATCGTGGCTGTTTTCATGATATTTAAAAAAAAAGAAATACGAAAGACACATAAAGGCAATGCTATATACATATACGCATTTATGCATACACACACCTATACATACATACGCACACTATATATATATATACATGTATATACATCTACATACGCATGCATATGGGACATAAAAGTGAGAAACAGGTTGGAGGAACCTGGCCTGCCATTCATAGGAGACATAATATTTACAGCAATCTATTCACAAGTAGATACTTGATGTGAGTTTGAACTGAGTTAAGGACATGTTAAAGTTTAATTGCTCACCAAAAGCGATTTAGCAACAGTGGTAGACGAACAGTGTTGTTAAAGCAACAGTGGTGCTGGATATGCAATTAGGGCTCCACGATACCCAGTCCTGGTAGCAGGTACGTGAATTCGTTGCCTACGCAGTGAGTATTTGTGTGTGCTTTCGTGTACTGTCATAGTGTGAAGCTTGTTTTTATAAATATAAAGTAATAATTTGTATTCGTACATCTGCCTTGCTTTGAGTATGCCGTGTTTTATAAATAATGGACTGCTAGACATCTCCCTTGGGTTGCCATAATAATCTTCGAATAGACGGAGCACTTTTTTTTGTAAGACTTCTAATTTGTTTAAGTTAGCCAAAGCGGTATAAGTGGGTGTAGTTTGAATATGCACCCAACAGTCTTGCTTAGTTCGGCTGCTAGACTATCGACATCGGTATTTCAGGACAAATTTTCTTGGAACCACAATCGAGAAACTTTTGTGATTTAACCTGCTCCAGCCTCTCGTTTTTAAACAAGATGTTGATGTCGTCCTTGTAAGGCTTATTGATGGGCTGGAATATTTAATTATTTATTTATTTATTTATTTATTCGTGAAACCTACATCGTCCAAGTGGGCATTATTGTAGGGGGGTGACAAAAAAAAACACTTTTACAGTAAAAAATGGCACACATTTGCACAGAAATGCCTGCGCATTCACAAAAAGCACACATCTTTCAGTGACGAACAAAAAGCATCGGCTGGAAGATCAACAACACACGCATCCAACTTATTCCATTCACGAGTAGTGAAAGGAAAAAAGAATTAGCAAAGACACCGGTACGACAGCTGATCTCGCGGATTTTTTTGAGTGATCATTTCTATGTGACACGTAGTATGGTCTCATCATGTATAAACTCTTGTTAACGCGAATTTCATCACAAAAGATCGAATAGAAAAACTTTAATCGCAAGAATTTTCTGCTCTGCTCAAGAAGTTTTCATCCTAAGTTACTTTTAATGCAGGTAACACTGGAGTTAAAGTTTGACCATGAGGATCCCATACTGGACAGGCATATTCAAGGATAGGTCGGACATTTGTAACATACAAAGGTTCTTTCAGATTTTTGGGGGAAGACTTGAAATTGCGTTTAATAAAGTTTAACGCACCGTTGGCATTGCCAGTTACGTAACCTATATGCTTATTCCAAGATAAATCGGCAGAAAATTATACACCAGGGTATTTAAAATGCTCAACATGGTCCACTTGTGCTCCTGACAAGCTGTAGGATGAGTGAAAAGGTTTGCGTTTTCTGGTAAAACTAAGAAAACAACAATTTTTCACATTTAAACACATCTTCCATTTCTCACACCACCTCACCACAGTGTCAAGATCACGTTGTAAAGCACAAATATCGTCCATACTGTTTATTGATGTATAAATAACACAATCTTCTGCGTACAGCCTCACGTTCGATGTTAGCGTCTCTGACAAATCATTAATATAGAGCAGAAAGAGCAAAGGACCCAACACCGAACCCTGTGGCACCCCGGAAGTTACGCTGACATATGAAGAAGACGAACCATTTACTCGGACGGACTTTTTCTAGAAGATAAACAATCCCTCAACCAACCAAGAACAGATGCAGACAGACCTAAAAAAGATAATTTAAGAGCATGTCGAACGGTGTCAAACGCTTTCCGAAAGTGTAAAAATACCGAATCCACTTGACGGCCTTTATCATATGAACCTAAAACATCATGAGAAAATTCGCACAGTTGTGTAACACATGACAGACCAGACGTAACACCATGCTGAACTGTACAGAAAAAAATTATTCGTTTCCAAGTGCTTTATAATACGGCTATATATAAAGTGTTCAAGAGTTTTACAGCATACGCTGGTCAATGAAATTGGCCTGTAGTTGGCAACATTATTTTTGTTTCCAGACTTTGGTATTGACACAACATTTGCTAGCTTCCATTCAGGTGGCAGTTTCTGATCTTCAAGCGATTTTGAAAATAAGACAGCTAAAAAGGGCGCTAAAGCACTTGCACACCTCTTCAACACGTGATTAGAAATAGCATCAGGTCCCGGAGCCGAGTTTGGTTTAAGTCGTTCTAGCAGAGCGTACACACCACTAGCGGAGATAACAATATTATCCATAGGTTCAAATCCCTGTGGTGTCGTATATGGCATTTCGCCTTGAAATGGTTCGGAAAACACAGATTGAAAATATTGATTTAAGCAGGCTGCCTACTCTGCATCTTTCGAAAAGGTGGTTTCACCATCCGTTATGTCCGGAATGACAACAGAGTCCACCGTATTCGATTACACGTAGTTCCATACCTCCTTGGGATTGGTAATCAGCTTTCCTCCCAGGGAAACAAAAAAGCTATCGTTCGCTTCTCTTAATTGTTTCTTTACCATTCGACTTAACTCAGCGAGTTTTTCTTGAACATCAGCAGTTCTTGATGAAGGGAATCGCTCGAAAGTGCGATTCTTTTTATTAACTTCCATAGGCGTATGATGTACTTACTCCTATATGATGATGTACTCTTAATATGATGTACTTACTCTTAAATATATTAAGCATCAGCTTATTTTGATGAAGCCAAGTTTCCAGTTGGACTAAATAGTTCTTTGCCGCAGCTTCAAGGTGCATGAGTGATCTACCTGTAAAAAATATGTTAGTGCCATCTGCGTAGATAATTAATTTTGCGGAACGTGGAATGCCACACCGATCATTAATATGAGTTATTGTCATGAGTAAGAGCCCCTCGGAGGCAAAAAGATGACGACGAAGTACTCAAGGCATTCGAAGCGGCACGAGTGCGTGCTTGGACTATTCCACAGAGCTCGAGGCACGCGAACCGAGCCATGAAGGAGGACGAAGAGCAATGAGCTGGCATTGTCTTCGTGGACTCGGCAGAGGAAGGTCGCATCGCCAGCAGACGCACTGGCGACGGCAGCGACGGGCGTTCGGGTCTGCGGACGGTGACGCGGGCGTCCCGAGGTCAGGCCGGCAAGATCGACGACGTTCGAGCAAGGCACCTCGGAGATGCAGTTACCGCGCCCCGCAAGTACGGACGTTCCCGGCGCAAGACCCGTTCCGAAGCAAGACACCGAAGGCAATCAAGGGAGGGCCACGTCAGCGGTGGAACGCCATGCTTGGCGAAGGAGCCGACAGCGACGTTAGGCCTAGCGGGCCTAGCCGTCAGGAGAGCAGAGTGCCTGCTTGTGACCAGGCAACGACGGTTGGCGCATTGTGTTACGGCGTGGACCATGTCAAGTTAAAGGACCGGACGACGTAGACACCAGACGAGACTTTGGCTTTGCACCAAGTCACCAGAAATGACAAGTAAGGCCGATCCGACGTGTTAGTTGTTATAAGACTATGGAGCAAGCTAGGGGTAGGACGATTTAGTTATGTACTGAGTTGAGAGGTTGAAGTTTGTAGCGACTGTATTTTGTACATTTTTATAATTTCGAGTGCCAAGTTTTCCTTTTTCTTTTGTTTGATAAAAGTTTGCTGTGCTGTACCCCAAGTCTAGACTGAGTCCACCTCACCGGGCTACCCGAAATTCGTGACAGTTATGAATAGTAATGGTCCTAGGATTGAACCCTGCAATATACCATTTTTTGCAGTTTTCCCTGGGGAAACAATGTTACCTATCTTTACGTACTGTTTTCTTTCGGAGAGATAACTTTTAATTAGTTTAGCTGCATCACATCAAGTTTTCCTAATCTACTGTTGAACATGCAGGAATTACCATTACTTCTGTTGTTGTGGTCAGCGGTTGCCATTGCCAGCCTTATAACCGCCCCTGCTGCGCCGATGGTGCCGATAGTGCTTTCGTCCGGGATCAACTCCGGGCATGTGCACTGGCCGGCTAAGCTTTTTTCGGCAGCGGAATACGGACTACCAACCGCATCGACCCTGACATCACGCCCAGAGAAGAACTTAAGCTGCTGCTTTCACCGACTTACCTTCAGTGGACACGGGAACAGCATCACATCAAGTTTTCCTAATCTACTGTTGAACATGCAGGAATTACCATTACTTCTGTTGTTGTGGTCAGCGGTTGCCATGGCCAGCCCGATAACCGCCCCTGCTGCGCCGATTGGTGCCGATAGTGCTTTCGTCCGGGATCAACTCCGGGCATGTGCACTGGCCGGCTAAGCTTTTTTCGGCAGCGGAATACGGACTACCAACCGCATCGACCCTGACATCACGCCCAGAGAAGAACTTAAGCTGCTGCTTTCACCGACTTACCTTCAGTGGACACGGGAACAGCATCACATCAAGTTTTCTAAATCTACTATTCAACATGCAGGAATTACCATTACTCCTGCTGTTGTGGTCAGCGGTTTGCCATTGCCAGCCCGATAACCGCCCCTGCTGCGCCGATGGTGCCGATAGTGCTTTCGTCCGGGATCAACTCCGGGCATGTGCACTTGCCGGCTAAGCTATCTTCGGCTGTGGAATGCGGACTACCAACCGCATCGACCCTGACATCACGCCCAGACAAGATCTTAAGCTGCTGCTTCCACCGACCTTCCTTCAGTGGACACGGGAGCAACATCACATCTAGTTTTTCTAAATCTACTCTTCAACATGCAGGAATTACCATTACTCCTGCTGTCGTGGTCAGCGGTTGCCTTTGCCAGCCCGATAACCGCCCCTGCTGCGCCGATGGTGCCGATAGTGCTTTCGTCCGTGATCAACTCCGGGCATGTGCACTTGCCGGCTAAGCTTTCTTCGGCTGTGGAATGCGGACTACCAACCGCATCGACCCTGACATCACGCCCAGACAAGATCTTAAGCTGCTGCTTCCACCGACCTTCCTTCAGTAGACACGGGAGCAGCATCACATCCACTTTTCCTAATCTACTATTCAACATGCAGGAATTACCATTACTCCTGCTGTCGTGGTCACCGACAGCAGGACTGCATTTTCCGACTACACCGACACCGACAACTTGCGCAAAAAAAGAAGCTTTCGGCTCAATCAGTCTGTTTTGTTTTGTTTTTTTATGTCATTTCAGTCAGTCAGTCAGTCAGTCAGTCAGTCAGTCAGTCAGTCAGTCAGTCAGTTCAGTCAGTTCAGTTCAGTCAGTTCAGTTCAGTCAGTTCAGTTCAGTCAGTTCAGTTCAGTCAGTTCAGTTCAGTTCAGTTCAGTCAGTCAGTCAGTCAGTCAGTCAGTCAGTCAGTCAGTCAGTCAGTCAGTCAGTCAGTCAGTCAGTCAGTCAGTCAGTCAGTCAGTTCAGTTCAGTTCAGTTCAGTCAGTCAGTTCAGTCAATTAAATAGAGGCGGCTAAAAGTGTAGCTGTCGTCGATGTCGCTACCGCTACCATGTGTATATCTCCTAACCAGAGTAGTATGCCTTTGTTCCCAGGCCACCGGTACCTGGGTCCCGGGAATCCACAGCGCAACGGAGCTCCGGTGGACGAGGACGACGGCATAGCCAAGTCACACGACGAAGCCTACGAGCGGGCCACGAGCCACGAGGACGTCTTTGCTGCTGATCAGGCATCTGCGGCTCTCTTCTTGAACGACTTTAGACGCACGGGTAACTGGCACTCCGCATTAGGTGCAGTTGGTCTGGGCACGAAGAATATTGTGGAACAATACGTCTTGCGCCGTAGTCTCTATGGAATGCCAGGAGATAGACGGAAACGTGCACATAACGGGGAATCAGATACAGCAGACGCAAAGCGATACCAGCCTGACTCAACTACCGGCGACGCCCAAGGGATGTCGCAGCAGATGCACTCAGACGCCCCCACCCGTCCAGGCGGAGCAGGAGTTGGAGGTGACGGTGAAAATTCGACAGAGCTCGTTCAGCAGATTTTGCGCGTACCTCGCGACCACGGAGTGGTCACAGTCTTCCGTGACAGCAAAATACTCACCACATGGGCCTACGCAATGCTGAAGACCAATTTAGTTTATGACACCGAGAAAACGTTTCCAGGAGTTCTGACTAGCCTGTCACGCTTGCCAGTGGACCGGCCGTATCTTTACATTCCTCACGGCACCTACCTTAACCTACCAGCTCACACAAGAGCTGTTAGCTGCTCTGTCAAGGTAACCCCTCATGGTTTACGCACGCCATGGAAGACGGGCTCTTCGGTTGTCCAACCCGTCAACTCTGACATGCTAGTTTATGGCCTTAGCTCCGTCGGACTGAACCACTACTTGGATACCGGCATGTGTCGTGTGAAGAAAGGCGAGACAAAACAACCCGATGAAGCCACAGTCTATTTACCATTTCAGGAGAAGGACCACTCGGATCTGGCTAAGAGCTACTGGGGTCTAAAGATGACACCCGGAAACGAGGATGACGATGGCGATGACGAAAAGAGCATACCTGCGTGCATGGGTGTACCACGTCACAACTTTGCTTACGACTTTATTCACATTCACAAGGCAAGTCCCCGCTTGACCAAGTTCGTAAATCAGTTTCCGTTCAAAGGTCACGTGGGCACACCTATAGTCAACTATGAGTACCAGTTTGGAAGTGACGCATGGCTAAGATGGGTCCAACTTATAACGCGGGGAAACGAGTTGCTAACTCGTACACACCTTGGCCTGCCTGCTGACGTTGTATCCTACACCACTAGCAACATGTCAAACTACGAACGTACGAGCAAAAAGCCAGATACCAACATCACCATGCGGCTTCGACCCGACGATATGCACACGCGCCACATGAAGTATTTGGACCCTATGGAAAATACTTACTTCACCCGAGGTTAAAAACGTGGCGCACTCAACTATTCAACCAAGTTTGAGTTTTGGGGTATTGGCAGTAAGCAAGTCTAACAAGGACGACCCAGGCAGTACTGAAACGTTTCAAGACATTGCCGCCTTTTTTCAAATTGACACAGAACTGGTGGTTCACTCTGACGTAGAGACCATAGTTGCCGACAGTGTTACTTTACCTCGGACGTGGGGCCTTACTTGCGACACTCCAACGAAAACATCAAAGCAAGTTACAACAGCCTCACACGTCACGGACGTCCAGTCACCTCGCTCGCGCGGAGTCCGAAGTTACCGAACACAAGGCAGAGCTGCAGAAGATTGCGCAAGCTCAAATTAATGCATCAAAAGAAGTTGCTTCAAGAACCCTACGCTCGGTGCCATTTTCCCACAATAGATCGTTCTGTTTATTAAAAGCAAAATAAAAAAGCACAACTTTTGTTTCGTTTCTTATTTACTTCACAATGCTGCGCCGTTTCGTTGTCGTCGAAGCCTAGAAGGGATATATTTAATATGTATATATAGATATATATATAATATATATATATATATATATATATATATATATATATATATATATACTTTTTCTGAGTGGAACTACAACGACAACGACATACAAAAAAAATAAAGCCATGTCGTCGTGTCGTCGAAGCCTAAGAAGGGATATATTTAAATATATATATATATATATATATATATATATATATATATATATATATATAATGGAACTACAACGACAACGAAAAAAAAATAAAGCCATGTCGTTGTCGTTGTCGTCGAAGCCTAAGAAGGATATATATATATATATATATATATATATATATATATATATATATATATATATATATATATACTTTTTCTGAGTGGAACTACAACGACAACGACATACAAGGAAAATACATGTTTAAAAAGCGCCTTTGTTGTAGAAGAAAAAAAAAACTCAATTATATTACACTGAGCGCCATGCAGGAGACGGAGAATAACTAACTAGTTGTCGCGCAATCGTAACTAGTTCTAGACGGGTTTTTACACTAATTATAAAGGGCTTCCAAGGCCGCCGCGAGGGGTATATAAAGAGGGGTGGCAGCAGCTCAGAACTCACAGTCTTCAACAGGCTGTCCACTCAGGAGGACCTCAAGCGGACACTCAAGACGCCTTCGGTAAGACTTTTTTTCGGTTAGCTATGCTATATTCTGAATTCTTGCATTTTTCTGCTTTTTAATAGAGACCATGGCAGAATCACGCAAACGTCAGCTTGACGATCAAGAAACAGAAGATGAGGTACCCCTATATTACCATTTGGAATTATTTTTTGGTGACGCCATCTATATTCCCAGGGACAAACTACAAAGTTTATTGGTTCGAGCGACGAGAACAGTACCTATGACATTAATGAAACCCTGGCGGCATCTGCGGAACCTGATCGAGGCGTGGGAGAAGTATCAGATCCAAACGTGTCCGAACCAGGGGTTGGAGGAGATGGAAAAAGTTTACAACCCCCTCCACGCTGGGCACTGCAGCTACAGTCAGTTCCAAAACGAAGAAAGCTTGTGCATGATGTGTTTCCCGCTCGAGACGACGGAGAAGCTGAGACAATTTGTCACGACATTATCAGAGGATTCGAGCAAGGGCCCACCTAGTACGGAATCGCTGCCGTCGCACTCCACACACGAGGAACTACACTCCCACACGTCCACGTCTTACACGACTGCAGCTGGAGCAATGGCACATGCCGATGTGTTATCTTCGCTGGCTTCGTCAGACGACCAAATCGCTCGTCAATTTGGTCTACAAACGCCAGTGCATGGGACCTCTATCATCTCGTCAAGTATTTCAATAGTGAGCCCCGAGTATTGGAATACATTGAAATGGGAGGAAATGATTGGGGTCGCGACGTTAGAAATGAAGTTTTGGGACAACTCGAAGGTTCTGGACACGAGCCCGGGCGAGTTTTGGAAATACTGCACCCGAAACTTCCGCATTCAGTTGCATGTGACGACGCCCATGGAGGTCAGACGAGCGGTGGAGACACTGACGAGGTACGCGCAAGAACGGGTGCAAAGTGCCGAAAACGTTCAAAAGGAGCGTCGGAAGAATCCATCTACGAGTGGCTACGCGAAAACCCCGTATCGCCGTTGACAAACATTGTGCGCACCCCCAAGTGGCTGGCAGACCCGGTGTTTCGGTTCATTCGCCTGGACGACAAGCGCCTGCAGCGAGCTATCCAGGTGTTTAATGACGAAATGTGCTCGTACACCACCTTGGACTTTATTGAAATGTACCAGCACACCCGCCTCTCTTGATGCCCCACACGGTGACCTCGCTACCTTTTACATGGATGTGCCCGCGTCATTTGATGCCATGATGGAACTATTAAACTTTCAGTTTAATGGCATCCACGAGGAAGTGTCGGCCTTTGTAAACAACCTATATAGCCTGGTCGAGAAGGCGGTCCCCAAGAAAAACTGTATGGAGATTGTGTCCCCTCCGAGTGCAAGAAAAAACTTTTTTTTTTGATCCCGTCTTTCCTTTTACATTAACCGCGGTACGATCGTAACTTTAACCGCTACACTAGCTTCCACTTCAGGACACCGTGGGCCGTCGCATCCTGGTGTGGAACGAGCCAAACTGTGAGTCGTCTGCTTTTGATACTGTTAAAAAAATTTTTGGCGGTGACGTAGATTTCGGTGCGGGTCAGTACTCAGGCTGATCAGGACCATCCAGGACGCCCGTCATTGTGCTCTCCAACAACGAGGTGTTTCCAGGATGACGAGGCCTTTCACCACCGTCATGTGGCGCTACAAGTGGGCGGAGCGTGTCCCTCCACTAAAGAAGATACGACAAGAAGATCCACCCCGATGGCCCTGGTCCTCCTGTTGGATGCTTTTGTACTCGAAGAAAACATACGTCCGGCACGCAGCCAGCTTGATCAATAACAGCTTTCAACCTATCATCCTGAGTACTTGGTCCAATGCTTTGCATTTTCCGACTACACTGACACCGACAAGCGCAAAAAAAGAAGCTTTCGGCTAAATCAGTCTGTTTTGTTTTGTTTTTTCATGTCAGTTCAGTCAGTCAGTCAGTCAGTCCAGTCAGTCAGTCAGTCAGTCAGTCAGTCAGTCAGTCAGTCAGTCCGTCAGTCAGTCAGTCAGTCAGTCAGTCAGTCAGTTCAGTAGTCAGTTCAGTCAGTCAGTCAGTCAGTCAGTTCAGTCAGCAAAGTGGTCATACTGCATGTGCTACCTCGACGACATCGTGATTTATTCACAAACCTTCGAAGAGCACTTGGCCCATGTTGCCGATGTGCTCGGGAGGGTGAGGGCTGCCGGGATGACGTTAAATCCCGCGAAAGCCCAATTAGCGCAGACTCGAGTTCAGTTACTTGGGTTTACGCTGGGCGAAGGCTCCATTGAGCCAGACCGGGAGAACTTCGAGCAATCCTCGATTTTCCCCGTGCCCAAGGGACGTACGCGGCCTGCGCCGCTTTCTTGGAATGGCCAACTTTACCGGTCGTTCATTCCGTCCTGTGCCCGAGTGCAGGCGCCCTTGACCAAGCTCTGGGTAAGTCTGCGGTGTGGTGATGGGGACCTGAGCAGCAAGAGGCGTTTTTGCCGACTGTCTAGCGCCATTGCGGAGACAGCGCAGCTCAAGCTCCCGACCCTGACCAGACCGTTTGTTGTCCAGACTGACGCGAGTGATCTGGGATTAGGAGCAGTTCTCCTACAGGAATACGATGGCGTGTTGCAGCCGCTGGCCTTTGCCAGCCGCTCGCTGATACCCGCGGAGAAGAATTATTCCGTGACTGAGAGGGAGTGTCTCGCCATCGTGTTTGCACTGCGGAAGTTTGATGTCTACCTGGATGGGACGAAGTTTGTGGTGCAAACAGATCACAGTGCGCTAAGCTGGCTGATGCGGCTCCGTGAGCCTGCGGGCAGGCTGGCGCGCTGGGCTCTCCTAATACAGCATTATGACTTTTCAGTGCAGTATCGGAAGGGTAGCACTAACGTGGTAGCTGACGCGCTATCTCGTGCCCCAGTGTCTACCGGGAGCCTGGATTCTGGCGCGACAACCGCTAGCGGTGCCTTTGCGCAAGCAAGCGGTGGGGGGCGAAACGGCGGCCGAGCCGCCAAGCGGAGAGAAGGGTGAGTGCGCCGACGAGCAAACCTTTTCCGCGAGCCAGGCAAGCAGCACGCCGCGAAGCGGGCGAGAGGGTGAGCAACACAAAAGCGAACCCATGACGCCGATGCAAGCGGCAGCGATGGCTGCAGTCCTGAGTGAGAACGATACCAGGCTCCCCTTTGGGAGAATGGGAATCGCTTTCAGCAGGCAAGAGCTACTGAAGGCCCAGCAAGATGATCCGTTTTGTCGCGAGTTGAGCGATGGTCTCAGGGAGACGGAGCGCCGTGACGCTGCTGGTAGTGCTGCGGGCGCAGGGGGACGGGAACCAGCGTGTGTCTCCGAGTCCCCCGCGGATACATACTTGCTGGACCATGATGGGCTCCTGCTGAAATACATAGCCACCGATGAGGAGTCCGTGGACCCGTTGAAGGTGGTTATGCCCAAAAGTCTGAGAGGCGCACTGTTGCAATCCTCTCACGACGAGCCCATGGCCGGTCACTTGAGTGGCTCCAAAGTTTTTGCAAAACTGAGCAAAACTGTGACCTGGCTTGGCATGAAGCGTGACATTTTCCGCTATTGCCGTTCCTGCCATGTCTGTCAAGCGGTGAAATCAAGGAATGGCAAGCCGCCCGGCCTGATGAAACCGATTATCAGTGAGCGTCCGTGGCAAGTAGCCACCTGCGATCTGATAGGGGCCGTTCCCCAGAAGCAAGCAGGGGTTCATACATCTGATGGTAGTCGTGGATCATTTTTCGAAGTGGGTGGAGTTGTTTCCGCTTCGGAAGATGACAGCGCGAGCGGTGCTTGAGAGGCTGCAGGAAGTGTTTTGTCGGTTCGGCTTTCCGGAAAGACTGATTACTGACAACGCGTCGTATTTCACCACTCGGGTGTGTGGTGATACGTGCCGTTCCCTAGGAATTAATCACTGCACCACTTCGCCCTACCATCCCCAGTCGAATTTGACGGAGCGAACCAATCGTACGCTCAAACCGATGTTGGCGGCCTTTGCCGAAAGTCAAAAAGACTGGGCAGACCATTTGAGTGAGCTCGCGTTCGCAATCCGAACCTCCGAGAGTCGCTCTACTGGTTTCTCTCCCGCTTTCCTCAACTTCGGAAAGGAGTTGGCAAATCCGGATGACCGGTGTCATGCAATGCCAGCTCGGAGACGAGAAAGCACCAGCAGACTGTTCTGCTTACGCATCAAAGCTTCGGGACAGGCTTTGTCGAGCAAGGCAGAGTTTGGAATCGGCCAGGGCTGCGCAGAAGGCCCACTATGACCGGAAACATCGCCATCTTTCATTTAAGGTAGGTGATCTTGTCCTGAAGCGCAACCACGCTCTTAGCGGCGCGAGCAAGGGGTTCTCAGCCTCGCTCGCCCCTAAGTGGCTTGGTCCGTACCGAGTGGAGAAAGCTTGGACTCCGCTCGCGTACTTGCTGAAAGATCCCCTTTCGGGAAAACTCAGCCGTGCCCACATCGCAGACCTGAAAGCCTTTGCGTCGAGGTCTGACGAGCTCGCGCCAGCGCCCAGTGGCACTGCACGCAAGCAACCGGGCACACCCGGGACGGTGGACCGCATTCGGACCACGCACCGGTATAAACTGAAGCGGTCACCTTAGTGATTCCGCGCCAGAGGGCGGACTTATTTCCGCAACCGAAGGCCCTCACCTTACTGTCTAACCTCAGTAGGCTAGCTTCTTTACAGCAAGTGCTCGCAAGAAGTCAGCCCCCGCCCAGTTTGCTGCTATTTTTGTTTGTTTGAGTGTTCATGTTTATACTTGATGCGTTTTTTTTCCCCGTATTTTTTTCCGCATATTGAGTATAATTTTGTTTTGTTTACTTTTTCGCCGTCTTTTTTTTTTTCTTTTGCCTGCGGAAGGGGTCATGAATACTGGTGCTTATGCGGGGGGAGAGGGACGAAGGACGCTACGCGCCTTCCATCGCGTGGCGCGTCAGGAGAGGCCCGTCTTCGGAGGTGTGTGTGTGTGTGTGTGTACCGTATTTACTCGAATCTAACGCGCACCTTTTTTCCGGAAAAACGAGTCCAAAAATCGCATGCGCGTTAGAATCGAGTGCCGAAAAAAAAAAAAGAAACTCGGTTATCGTATTGCCATCGACATTTCAAAATGGCTGCCTCCTACGCGCCTTGGCCTTTTCTGCCATTTTTTCAGTTCGTACATGTGCCGAGGAGATTGTCATCCCGTTCTGCGTTCGCATCGACGGCATGGAAGTGCCGACTCCAAATACTCGACGAGTGTACCACGATGCCGCATTTAAAAGAATAGTTATTACATGTGCAGAGAGACGGATGGAAATCGGGCCGCTTCACGGTCGTTCGGATATAGTTCGGAGTTCCCGAAACGTGCGTGCGAGACTGGCGTAAACGGAAGCAGAAGATTTTTTACAGCAAAGCTTCACGAAAAGGTCTCAGTTGACCAAAGCAAGGCCGGTTTCCCGAAATCGAAGAGTGTTTACAGCGACAAGGAGTTGTCAGACAGCGACGAGGACTGATCCATTACACGACTCGTGCCGCCGTAGTGGTGACAGTTTTAGCGGCAAGGCCCGCTTTTTGACTGTGTTTTACTTTTTTGAAACTTCAGTTCTTTAAAACCCAAATACTTGTTCTTCTGAATGTGCGAAGTTTGACTCCTACGGACCTTTTTTGTTCTTTTCTCTCACGAAAAATGGGTGCGCGTTACAATCGATGTATTACTTTTTTTTTTTGGTCGCGGAAAACAGGTGCGTGTTACAATCGAGGGCGCGGTAGAATCGAGTAAATACGGTATGTGCGTGGTGCATCTGTGCGTACCCTGGAAGTGTGCGGCATGGTGACGACACCATAGGAAACCACCTTCACCCTATCGCCGTGGACCCTGGAGGTGTTCGGGGACCCGCTGACGTCAGGCGGACCGCCCGGCTGTGTCCTTGTCTCAGCCGTCGCTGAGAAGCCTTGCTGCCGTTTGCCTCACGGCTGCTGCGTGAGGCTAGCTGGCATGGCAGCTGCGCCCGGCTCTCTGCCGACAGCCGGGACGCCTTGCAGCCAATTTGGTTTGGCGTCAGGATTACAGCAGAAGGAGGTCTTTGGTCATCCAGCCTGGAATTCGGGACCTCCGAACCACCACCGAAGCGGCATTCGTCGGACTCGCGGGTCTGTCGTCGACTAGATCGACGAGCCGAAGGTGAGCCCGTTCCGGGCATGCAGGACATCAAACAGGCCTCTTGCCTCGCACTCTGGCTAACAACATTACGCACTGGCTCCTCTGCGTGCCGTGGACGCTCTTCCACGTAGGCATCATGAACACTCGCCTTAATTTCTTTCACCTCCCTTCCGTAGCACCATATTGTATAGTATAGTGTATTTCAAGTGTATTGTGTTATTATTTTTAGGCCTGGTCGCGAGAGCTAGGGCTCTCGCGACCAGGCCCAGTGGTCACCGCGAGAGTGCGCAGCATAGCCGCGAGGGACCTTTTCCCGAGCGGCGTGTCAAAGCTCGCCATTGCCAGCTGCGACGTGCTCGCGGTCCCCCTTGGTGTATCGTCCGCGTGGGAAGCCCTTTGCTTCCCCGTGCCCCCGGGAGCGGACGCTGTACTGTGTGTGTTGGGGTGCCGCAGAAAGGAAATAAAGTGTTTGTGTGTGTATGTTATCTCGAACACTGTGTTTATGCCGCGCGGCGCTCAACGCCTTTGCTAGCTGAGCGCGCGCGGAGCGATGCGCTAAACGTAAGCAGGCGACGGCAGACGCGGCTCTGTGGCTCGCTAAGCCTGAACCCACGGTAGTCTTTGACTCCGGTGAGCATCGAGGCTACCACAACGTGCACACACAACAATAGCTCTAAACCAAAACCTGTAACAAGGATGCTAGTGCATTAGATATGCGAAGACATGAAATCATATTCAGATGAGCACAGGGACAAAAAGTAAAGAAGTGGAAAGGGCAAAGAAGTCCGTTAGCGCTGTAACTTTAGCCTCAGGAATATGTACCACCTAGAGCCAAATGAAGTTTTATCTTAGTGACCAAAATAGACGCCTGCAGGGAACGCGAGCCGTGGCTTCACATGCCTACTGCCAAGAGTCGCCTTTATTTTCTTCTCCTGAGGTCGCATGCTCTGCGGTTTTGTATGCCGCCCAAAGGAAGGCACTGCAGGGTCTTGGGACAACGTGAGCGTAAGAGTCCGAGAGTGGCTGGCATTCCGCGCATGCGTCCTGGCGACTCGCAAATTTCTTGGGTCCCCAATTCTAAAACTGTCTAGGGTTTCGCCGGAGTTGGGATGCGCGCCTTCAACTTGTACTTTTACATACAGGGCGTGGTCGACCGTGCTCGCGCGATTATCTCTTGAAAGGGAGATTTGTACATCTTGTGCTTTCACTGAAAAGTTTGCATTGAAGCTATAGACCACACAATGGTCACTTTGCTCACTGCAGCGGCCGTGTTTGCGAAAGAAGTAATCTGCTAGCTAGAAGAGTCAAAGTAGGGGTTAGTTGAAGTAACAACTGTGACAGTTCGCGCTCGTCCTATGTATACCTGTGCGTTCTTTTCGTGCGTCCTTCCTTGTGTTTGAGCAGCGTGCTGCAAGTGTCGAGCTGTGACAGTTGTTAGTTCGCACTCGCCTTGTGTGTTTTCTTTTCCAGTGTCCTTTGTGCCTGAGTAGCACGCAGCGAGTTTCTAGCTGCTTGCCGTTCTTTCTGTGACATTTCAATTTCTTGCTATCGCATTCATTGCTTCGCCCTTGAGGTGAAACTATGACTTTTTTTATTGTTAACTTGTCAACCACAAGTTGTTTTCAAGTAAGAATTTGCGGTATTAGGGGCGTAGTACGTTCCTTACACTCATCGTATTTGTATTTGCAACTTTGCTTGGAGCGTGTGAACTTCATAGTAGAAAACAGCGTGATATAACGAAGATAAGAAAAAACAAACAGGACCAGCAATGACCAGCGCTGGCCCTGTTTGGTCTTTCTTGTCTTGGTTACGTCACGGTTTTCTCCTTTGCTTGGAAGGCCCTCTGGTCCCTCCAGGTAAATACGCCTATGCGAACGGAGTAGGCACAAATTTTATTTTAAAAAATGTGAGTGATTACAACGCTAAACTACACCGCACTTCTTTCTTTCCGCATTGGTCATTAGCTGATTAGGATTGGTCGAAATTTTCTGGGTCATGCACAGAGCACCTGCTCGTAACGCGATGCAACAAATAACCCCAAAATGATCCATCGCATAATGACCACTCATGCAGACTACATTAAAAACAAGAGAATACACTATTTTGAATACGGCGTATTTTTGGTCACTGGTTCTGAGCCATTCGTCAAAAATGTTTGGTTTGCCTTAAAATCACGTGCATTTTACACAACATCACATATCTGTGAAATCTCGCGGTGTTCAAGTGAAGTGTGCACGCTAAACAGTGCATTACTATGTTGAACAATACCTAAACATTTTTTGTAATAGCTGGACAGTGTCCGAATGTAATTCAAGAAGGCTGCCCACCGATCACAGTGGCAGCGGCTACTTATGGACACTGGCGAGATGAATTCATATGAGTGTACTAAATATTTTCCGCTGTAGTATAACGATGTTGAGCTGTTTGTGTGCGTGCACAACTCTGTGAAGTCATCACAGATAGGAAGGGAGGAAGGGAAATAAACAGTGCTGCGCTTGTGTGCTTCTTTGCCGCCCGGGTTGTATTTTGCCCTGTACAATTCAATTCGAGACGATTCAAGACCGACTAGACCGGCTGTCAATTCAGTCTCCTTAGTCCAGAAAACCCAGATTGCGGGATCAAATCCCGGCCGCGGTGGCCGCATTTTCGACCGAGGCGAGAATGCTTAGATTTAAGTGCACGTCAAAGAATCCCAGGTGGTTTAAATTTCTGGAGGCCTCCCCTACCGCGTCTCTCATAATCATATTGTGGTTTTGGGACGTTAAACCCCAACAATTGTTAGTCCAGAAAACCGTGGACCTTTTGCCTGTTCCGTTATATGAACTTGGGGGACAAGCTTGAAAGCTGGGCTTCCCAATGTACTCAAGTCCTCTGCCTTATTCCTCGCCTTGTTCCAAGCCGCCACGATTGCAGCAAGCTACTATATGACAAGCAAGGCCAACATTTTTAGATTACTCTAAAAACAGTGGCAAGGCAAAGCAAGTTAATCGGAAACTCAAGCGGAAACGTCCTTTAGCTCCCCCAATGTAGCCCAACTAAAACACTCAACAGTTCTGCACGCTCATCGACTCATAACAAATTGGATATAGTGCAGCGCTGATACCATTCCTTTCCGATGAAAGAAAATGAGTTTCCTAAACAGGAAGAGCGTCTGATTGGTCCAATAAACGTTTACTGATTCCTGTCTGTATTTGCATCGTCAATTATGTAACTCTTCAGCCAGGCAGATCAGAATAAAATCATGACAGTGTGCTCTAACGTGAAGAGCCCCTACTCAGCCATTGCCTTCTCATCAATGCTGTCGTGCAAAGAGCGAAAGCGTCGCACAGGCGGCCTGCACCGCAGAGAACCTGCAGTGCGGGTTCGTGGGACAGCAGGGCAAATTTCATTATGTAATTCAGTGATTGCTGTGTAGAAGTAAAACTTCGCCTCAGTGGATGGCTTCCGAGTGTGCAGCCAACAGTGACCACTGTCAAAAGTGGGGGGGCTAGCGCCCCCCTTACACCTATGCACCAAAGCCAATAGCATTGGCAAACTAGTCTGCATTACGGTGTCTCTCATAATCATATTGTGGTTTTGGGGCATAAAACCTCAACAATTATTATTCATTTCAAGAATAACGGTGATCACTGCTTCGTGATCCTTATGAGACACGGGGACAATTTCCAATCTTCACACAGCACATTCTTTGCCAATGGCAAGTTAATGCACGAAACCGTGCATGGTTGTTGGTAATGGTGTTTCGGTGTAGCACACAAAACCAATATTCACAAGTGCAGTGCTTTGAAGCACGCATCCCAGTTTTGCATATCACAAGTATGACGTCATACTACACCTGCACCACCACACCACGTTGACATAGCGCTGCTGCTGTCCCTACACCTCCCATTCATGTGCTGCAACCACCCCTGCAGCCACACTGGCAGCTCTGATGTAGAGTGCGGTCCACTGTTAGAGGGAACACGCGATCACGTGGCCGGTGGCCCGCGTGGCGCGAACTGGCGGCGAGATTTGTAAGCACGGCGCACACACATAAAGGCATGAGGGCCGCCTTTGTAGCAGTTCGTCTGCTACATTTGCCGGCCCTGCGCTTGGCGAGCGGTGGACAGCGCTTCCGTTTCTCATCAGTGCGATTCATGTAGCCACCACTCTTTCTGCGCCTCATCGGGTAATCAGCAGGCAGAAAAAAAAGGTGTTTGTTTGTTGCACTGCTTTCTCGCCAGTTTTGATGCGATGCAATTCGCGGCCCCAGCGGCCAAATTTCGACTGGGGCCCCCAGCTATGTAATTCTGGGAAAGTGATAACGAAGCCTGTCACTTGCGTAACCTAGTGTAAGTGCTCATTATGAGGGAAACTGCGCAAAAAAAACAACGTCGACAAAAGGAGAACAGCACAAGCACATGCGCTTGTGCTGTTCTGTTCTCTCTTTGTCGACGTTGTTTTTTTTTTTTTTGCACAGTTTCCCTCATAATGAATTAGCAACTAGCCCAAGTACTCACCGATAAGTTAGTCGTAAGATTTCAACATGCTGCTTGCACCAGCCGGCTGCTTTTTATAACAGACAAGGAAATTTATGCCCAATGCAGAGATGATAGCAAGCTTGTCCTTCCAACCGTAGAAATATAGAATTTCGCTAGCGCGTGCCGAGCACTGGGGCGAAGAAGTAGCAGACGACGCGGGACACGAACCGCCCTTGTGATTCTACGCGCATGCTCCGCGTTTCCAAATCTCGCCAGCAGTTAGCGCTCCGCGGACCGCCGGCCGCGCGTTCGCGCGTTCGCGTGTTCCCTGTAAGAGTGGACCGTACTGTACATTGTATACTCTTTCCCCCTCTCCCCTTACCCGTCTCCACTTCTGCAGCACTGTCACCATTCTTTTCGCTTTTCCCCTTACCAGTCTCCATTTGTGTCCACATGCAGTGTCCCCGATATGGACGTAAGTCGCCTTACCCCCCAAGTCAGCGGTTAACAAGTTCACAGTAAGAAAGGAGGCGCAACATGACATTGCTTAGCTAGCCTCAGCATGTAGCCTGAGCTTCCACTTGAAGCTGCCAAAGTAAAGCATATTTATATTCTAAATGATCGTCGACCCGTGAACACAGAATGAGTGCGAACGCGTCACTAAGCACGATTTTCGACAGCCGTGACCTCGCAATGCACAAACAGCAGACGACACTTCCCGGAGCGAGCATCGGTCCAATGGCGAGAAATGGAGCAGCATGGCAGAAGCAGCTAATCAGAGGCCTCGAAACGAACGTCAAACATTTGCTTTTTGTACACTTGTTTCTGAATGGAGGAGCTAGCTGAAGAGGGGAATTTGAATACAGAGAAATGGTCTTTCTGACGAGCCCAGAATGGCGGCGCCCGGTTGCCCCGTTGCGGAGCTATAATTTCTTGAAAAACGCTGTTCTGTTTTATTTTTTTTTCGCGATTTCCGAATTATTTGCCACCTTGGCAGGCGCAACAACTTTTTTACAGCACTTCTATGTAGTTTCCGTTCTTTGACTGCGTTTTTGACTCTTAATTCTCTCCGGTTATAACAGACCCATTCAGCGTTTACATAAAAATCTGTTGTAAAAGTACTTGGATTTTACATACTTCCTTTACAAAAGACCAAAATCCTCTTCACTATGAAGGTCTGTTGTAATGAGGTTATACTGTATATTCCAATTGATCGTCGAGCCGTGAACACAGATGACTGCGAACGTGTCATGAAGTACCATGATTCTCGACAGCCGTGGCGACGCGCAATCAGCAGACGACGATCTCCCGGAGCGAGCTTTGCAACAATGGCAAGTCGAGCTGGGGCAACATGGCGGACGCAGCCAATCGGAGGCCTCGGAACGACTCTCAGGTGTTTGCTTTTTGTGCGCTTCTTTCTGAATGAAGGAGCCAGCTGAAACGGGGAAATTGAACACGGAGAAATGCCCTTTCCAATGAGCCCAATAAGTTGGTTCGCGGTCACGCCATCGCGGAGCTAGAATTTTTTGAAAATCGTTTTTTCACGATTTCCACAATAATTTTCGCCACCTAGGAGGGCGAAACAAATTTTTTGAAGCACTTCTGGGCGGTTTTCAGTGTAGATATTTTTGAATCAGGTAGAAAAATGGTTCCAGAAACTGAAAATTTGATTTTCAGAAAATCGATTTTCTTGCCATTTTTCGCAATACGACAGCCGCGTCCTCACTTAAAGGGTTAAGGCCAACTCCGGCGATTTTTGGCCACGTCAAAGTAATGGTGCTTTTATGTTCCTGAGACGCTCCTGTCACGAGTCCAATGACAGAAATAATTGGCAAATTGGACAATAATTTTAAATAAGCAAAAAAGCGCAACACCGAAACCGAAATTCAACTGAGCAGTACTGTCTTCGCGTGACGTATAAGTCGGCAAAAACCAGAAATAGTGCAAGGCATGCCGGTCCCGCCAGCGCGTAGTATGAAAGCTGCAAAAGTGGCGAGGAGTACGCTCAGGGGAAAGGTGACTCCGTCGAAACAGCCGTACCATGTCTGTGACTGACCGTGCTACATGCACAAGCTCCTCGAAGCTGTCGGAAAATGGCAGCTGCGATTCGGATGCATTTGGAGGCCAACTAAAATTGCCATTCCTCTTCAATGAAGTAAAACACATTTGTTTATAGATTTGCTTGCATGGTGGCGCATTCCACCCCCAGATGGCGCCACGTGTCCAGGCGGCTCAAGTTTGTGGGGCCGCGATAGGGCAAAATGCTATCACTAAGAAGTTTGTGGACTAACTAAAGCTTCTTAATATTGCTATGGCAATAGTGCGCAAGTTTGGCAATAGCGGCGCTCAACATCGCGTTGGTAGGGCCGAAGGAATTTAATACAAGCCAAATACGAGCCACCTTTCACACAACATTAATGAGCACTAACAGGCAATAACGCCAAGGCAATACAGGGTGCCCTTAAACGAGCCCTTAAAATTTCCACTTCTTTCCTTCTTTCACACAACATGCAGCTCACCGTATACCGATACGCCCGGTCCCAGCGCACCCTGTATACGTTACGGAAAGTGTTTTCGTATGGTAATGTTCACGCATGTGCACCCTTCAGCCAGTACCGTATTACTGCACTTTGCGTGCGGTAAATCGGCCCTGCTAGCTAAAACACTCTAATATAAATTCTAAAAAGATTGGTGTCCTGACTTCTTTCTTGTGTCCGTGTTTGCACGCCCTATCTTTTTAGAATGAATACTTACCAACTAGCTCAGCTCTCTGTTATTCTAATATAAAGACGCAAGGTAATCATTAGGTGCGAGTGTTTCGTGACAGTCAAGGTACTATACGAGGAATTGTGTGCAGCCCACAACGCAACACCACTTGCCACCCATCGCACGCACACCCACAAGGAACTGAAATTTGCAGATTCGTACACCCAGACAACAAAGCGCTGGCCAAATGCACACAATTGTTGCCTTGTGGATAGCAGACGCTGTAGCAGCACCTCGGTTCCGTCACTTCCAGTTCGCCAAAAATGACGTCACGCTCACGATGTTGCCAATAATTCTGGGAAGCAAGGTGGAGAGAGTCGGGGCAATGAATAAAATTCATTCATAATGAATCTGCATATCTCTCCATCCTGTAATGTGGCATGTACCTAGCGAACTTCACTGAAATCCACTGACCTCGAAAAATGGCCGGAGTTGGCCATTAAAGAGGTACCACACTATACTATGCTTTCAGTCCTCACCTCCCTGTCCTTTCTATCGCTTCCCTTTCTCTTCTCTCAGAAGAGGACCAAGATGGTGTCGCCATAGCTTAACAGCTCCGCTGTCAAATGCTCATGGCACGAACATTAGTACAAGCCGTGACTGTGTTATGAAGCTCTACTGACGCACTGAACAGTTTCAACAGTTTTTGCTTATTTATCTAAGCATTTTTCAAACAAGATCACCTTTTAAGCTCTTGACACACATATCAATTATCACAAAAGTGCTCACCTGGGCTGGGTTACAAAGTGCCATTTCTTGTCCGGTGGCTGCTCTGGTCTGGGAGCTCCCATTCGATCCGTAACCAAGGCACTGCGGTCTAGCAGCAGGAGCAGTTCACGATGAGGATCCCCCTCAGGTAGAAAGGCCAACATGGACACGCTTTCCGCCTACAAGACACATGCTGTCAGCAAGGGCTGTTCTGTGCACCCAAGAGCAAATAAGCCAATGGCTTCAAATTTACGGCTGCTTCAAAGTTACAGAATTTCAGGGGCGGTCACTCTACCAAGCCACCGCCCATGAAAGCCATTCATCCCAGATTCGATACCCCGACCAGGACAATTTTTTCAGCAACCGAGAAGCTTTCTTTCTGAGGGATTCCCTTGTGGCTTCGTGCTGTAAACAGGTGGTTGTCAATTTCCCTTTCTTAACCCTGCCCGAGTGCATAACTTGGAGTACATAAATACACCATATAATGCAGATGTAGTTGCACGTAAGCCTCTAGGAGAGAACACCAAGTTGCATGCACACGAGAGCATCTGTTGTTTCTAAGGCTAGGCTTGCACACTATGAAAATTACAGTTTCACACTTTCCCATGCATGCCTGGAGGACAACTCTTCAGTCGCTTCACCCCTGGTGGCATGATAACGTAGACATCAGATCACACAGACTGGCTTACAAGTGGTGTGAAAAGCATGCTTGCCACAATAGAGGAGGGAGTGTGTGGTTCTGTATTTTTTTCACACAAAGATCAGAATGAATGAAACAGACAAGCATGTGCACAATGCAATTCATGTATTTTGTCCTTTGTGTGAAAGGTACCCCACTGAAGCCCCAGCTGAACTATTACTGAAAGATTGGGTGCCTTCGTTTCCCATGTGAGCCAGCAAACATCTTGGTTGTTGCTGCAAGCTTGCATCCAAGAATGATCAACATTGTTATTACTTAACAATGCTTGTCATTCTTTTTTCCTTTTCAGTGCTCGCTGTGCAAGGCTAAAGAGGCAAGCTTGACCTCCGATTGCAACGCTAACTCAGTGAGAGCATCCATCCAGTACATGGATGGTTAACAAGTGTTCAAAAATGCAATACACATTCAGAACAAACCCACACAATTTAGGTGTATCACAAGAATTTCGGCAAATCACACCAGAGTGTACCAGTAGAAATAAATAACACCATATGACATTTTTTAGCACAAAAGTGGAAGAGCCCTGTGTTACATGTAGCCGGAATAAGTGGAGCCGAGACCCAAGCTCACCGAGAACACAACATGAACTGTTTATTCCTTTCACACTGCCCTAGCCCTGTTCTCACTCCCACTTTCGCTCGCAGCAGTAGGTGGCGCTAGTAGCTGGTGGCGCTACAGCTCGTGCAGCACACAGTATCAGTTGTCACACTCCTCCCCCTTTAGTTCTTGTCATGGAGAATACCGGTTCACAGGGCGTCTTGTTCGGCCACTTTTTCGCAGTGGAACAGGGCTTCCTCCCGATGGAGTGACTGCTTGTGGTAGCCCATTTCTGTGGTAGGGCTGACTGTGGCTGTTCTGGCTAAGCAGCAGCTCCTGCTGGCTCCACAGGATCTGTTGCTGGCTGCTCAGCTGGCTGGTCGAGAGGCACACTTTGCAGGTGGTGGGTCTAGAGGCACAGTGTTTGCAGGTGGCGGTGTCTGTACGAAGTTGGGGCGAATGAGGTCCCCATGTCTGTGCCACACATTTCAATCTTGTAATACAACCTCAGATGAGGCGCAGCTTGTAGGACCGCTAACAGAAGCAGGTACCCATGGTGGGCCTGATCGGAAGTTACTGGTGAACACTGGGGCACCCAGGTCCACATGCAGCTTTTGCTTTATCTGCTTCAATTGAACAGACGATCGAAGACTTGGGCGCATGACATCCAAGGGTGTCTTGATTCGTCTCCCCATGAGCAACTCACACGGCGCACGGCCTGTTACTTCATTGATTGGTAGTGAAAGAGCACCCTAGCCACTTGTGTCCTGAATTCACCCGGTGTGCTTTTCTTCAGTTTATCTTTGATGGTCCGCACCACCCGCTCTGCAGCCCCGTTGGAAGCAGGGTGATAAGGAGGCACCAGCATGCGACGGATGCCATTCCTGTTCAAGAAGTCAGCATACTGGATGCTGATGAGTGCTGGCCCATTGTCTGAAACAATGATGTCTGGCAGACCATGCTGAGCAAAGACAGTCCTGAACACAGAGATTGCGGCCTCTGCAGATGGTGACGAAACAGAGTGAAGTTCTACCCACTTGGAAAAAGCATCCACCATCACGAGGAAGTAGTGTCCCATGAATGGACCTCCAAAATCAACATGGACCCTGGACCAGGGCTTGTCAGGAAATGGCCATGGCATAATTGGCATCCTCCGGGCAGACTTCTGGTGCGCTTGGCAAACAGGGCAGCTTTGCACCTGGTTTGTCATGTCATTATCGATTCCAGGCCACCACACATGGGACCTAGCAATCATCTTTGATTTCTCAATTCCAGGGTGGCCAGTGTGCAACAGCTTAAGGACTTGGAACTGCAGGGACTTGGGAACGATTATACGGGCTCCCCACAAGAGGCATCCTTCGTGCAGACTAAGTTCATTGGTCCTTCTAATATAAGGCCCCCAGTCTCCACCCTCCGGAAGAGGACTCCCGGTCAGGACAGCCTCAGCCACTTGTGACAGCATGGGATCTCTTACCGTAGCACGTCTAATGACTGCAGGTGACAGAACATCAGGGTATACTTGTTCTAGCATGAAGACATTGGCAGGCGTAGAGTCCTGAACCTCAGTTGCGGGTAGAGGTAGCCGACTGAGTCCATCAGCATGGCCTAGCATACTGCCTGGCTTGTAGACGAGCTTGAATTGATAGCTTGATAGAGCGAGTGCCCACCTGAGGACTCTTGGTGATGCCTGGCTTGGCACACCTCGACTTGAACCAAAAAGTCCTAGCAATGGCTGCTGGTCTGTTACAGCAGTGAACGGCCATCCCCACAGGTACTGATAAATTTGCGCACACCAAAAACCAAAACAAGGCCTTCCTTGTCAGTCTGACTGTAGTTCCGCTCAGCAGCAAGCACAGTACGTGAAGCAAAAGTTACAGGTCTTTCGGTTCCACCTGCTTCGGTCTGTGCCAAGACTGCACCCACACCATACGGTGACGCATCGCAACTGAGCACAAGCGGTTTCTCAGAAGAGTAGTGGGCCAAAACAGGTGCAGTTGGTAAGAGCCTTTTACTTGCGATGAATGCTTCCTGTTGCTCTTTCCCTCAGCTCCACCTTTCCCCATCAAGAAGCAGCTGATGCAAGGGACGCAGTCTTGCTGAGATATTTGGCAAAAACTGTCTGCAGAAATTTGAAGCTTCCTCACATTCTGTGTCTCGGGCGCATTGATGATTGCCTCTACCTTCTTGGGGTTGGGCTTTAGACCTTGCTTGCATATAATGTGGTCCAGGTATTCCACTTCGGGAGCAAAGAAAACGCACTTCTTCAACTTCAACCTAAGGCCCACTACCCGAAGTTTCTGCAAGACAATCGTCAGATTCGATTCGCCAAGTGGTCTTTGTCGTTGATGCCTGTAATAACAATGTCATCAAAGTACACAGCTGTTTCCGGCACACCCCAAAGTAGTTTCTATCCCTCGCTGAAAAATAGCAGGTGCGGCTGAAACGCCAAAAGGTAGGCGCGTATTCTGGAAGAGACCCATGTGTGTGTTGATGGTCACGTATTCACGGCTTTCTGCATCCAGAGGTATCTGCTGGTAGGCGTCTTGCAGGTCAAGTTTTGTAAACTGACCTCCTGAAATGGCTGCCCACAGTTCTTCAGCACGCGGAACTGGGTAGGTTTCCATGAGCCACAAACAATGACTGTTTGCTTGGAATCTCCACAACTTCCTATTGTGCCATTTTTTTTTTCTGAACAGGCACAATCGGCGCTGCCCACTTGGCTGTCTTCACGGAAATGAGAATATTCTCATGCTGCAACCTCAGGATCTCCTGCGTTACGAGGTCAATCAACGCAAACGGCAGTGGGCGTGGCTTGCAGAATTTCGGCACTGCATCGGGAGGCACAAGACTTTTGGCAGAAATTCCCTTGAACATGCCAATGCCTTCTGCAAATACGCCAGGAAAACGAGCAGTCAACTCGCGGACATCACTAACTTGGTAATTTGTTTGAATCCTTCGACGCCAATGCCCAAAGCTTGGAACCAGTTGCACCCAAGCAACGTTGGAGCAGTGCTACTCATGAGGTACAACGGAAGGACTTGTTCGTGCCCCTTGTACCCGACGCTAATGTTTGCCTAGGCCTTGACTTGCTCGAGCTCCCCACTAAACCCGTGCAAAACATGTTTGAAGGTTCTAGACTCACTTCTGGGAAGGCCCATTGAAACTTGTCTACCGGCATTACGGAGACGCTTGCCCCGGTGTCCAACTCCATCGGAAACGGTTTCCCAAACATTTCCACGGTGACAAGGAAAGGCGGCACAGTCGGCTCACCACTTAGGTGCCACATGTCAAAAACATCAGCACTGCGAGGAACATGAAGCACATCAGCGTCGTCGACAGCGTTTACTTGCGCGGTACGTGTTGATCGTGGCGGTACAGTTCTCGCACCAGACGCGTTTCCCTTCGCGAATGTCTCAGCCTTCCGCAAGTTGCAGACGACTGCCAAGTGCCCCACTTTCTTGCAGTAGTGACACTGCGACTTGCTGTGTCTCCACTGCGACGCTAAACGACCTCTGTCGCCGCATCGGTAACACACAATGCTCTTGGCAGCGGACGATACCCGGTGAGTTGGCAAATCCGGTAAACTACTTGCAGTTGCCTGACACAGTTCACTGGCATCCTTTCTTGCGGCTTCCATCGCCAAGGCAGTTTTCACTGCATCCTCGAATGTGAGGTCAGGAATCTCGAGTAGCCACGTCGGAATCACTGCGTTGTTTATGCCACATACAATTCGGTCTCTTAGCATGTTGTAGAGTTCGGCTCCATAATTGCAGTGCTCGGACAAACACTTGAGCGCTGCAACGAAGTTGCTGACTGCTTCTCCTTTGGAACGCCCCCTCGAACTGAAGCGAAACCGTTGCGCCACAACGGATGGGGTGGGGGTGTAGTGCCTGCCAAGTACGGCCAGTATCTCGTTGAGCGTTCTATCTTGGGGCATTTCCAGCTTTACAAGGTTACGAAGTAGTGCATAGGTACGAGGCCCACAGCAGCTGAAAAATATTGACCTCTTCTTTGCTGGCACGACGTTGTTGGCTTCGAAGAACTCTTGGACACGCTCCACGTACGCAGGCCAGGCGTCGCCTTCTCCCTCGAACGCTGCGATCCTACCGAAGGTAGGCATCGTTGTTCCTGCAGTTCGGTCTTCGTCGCCAGTTGTTACATCTAGCCGGAATAAGTGGAGCCGAGACCCGAGCTCAGCGAGAACACAACGTGAACTGTTTATTCTTTTCACACTGCCCCAGCCCTGTTCTCCTCACTCCCACTTCCACTTGCAGCAGTAGGTGGCGCTAGTAGCCGGCGGAGCTACAGCTGGTGCAGCACACAGTATCAATTGTCACACCCAGTGCACAGAGCGAGCACTAAAGATCAATTGACTTTATTTCGGAAAAAAACACTGCAAGTAGACCCCTTAAGCGCATGTGTGGAGCCGCTGCGTCACTAATCAAGCATTGAATCAAAAATGCTATAGTACTCGCTATTGAACAAATATATCGAAGTATCGCTAATACACCTCGTGCCCTTGTTCTTAATATGATAGGCTTCCAGCAACTCTCTTCCCAAGCTATCAGAACTTCTACCCAGGACCTCAATCTCGCGTAGCTGCGGTGCACAAGTGCAAGCTGTGCAATGGACTGGTAACACCTCATGCTATCGCACACGGTCGTTTATACATCTCCCAGTTTGACCTATGTTCCCATCTTAAATAAAGGCGACCGTACGAATCCTAGCAACTACCGTCCCATTTCCCTTACCAGCGTTTGCTCGAAACTAATGGAGCACGTTCTACACTCTCACATTGCCAATTTTCTCTCATCTGCCACCTTCTTTCATCCTAACCAGCATGGATTTCGCGAAGCTCATTCTTGTAACACTCAGCTCGCTCTATTCTGGCATCATTTACATTCTAACCTCAATCTCAACATCGCTACTAACGTTCTCTTCTTGGACTTCGAAAAAGCCTTCGATAAAGTATCGCATAATCTTCTCGTGCATAAAGTTTTTCCCCTAAACCTTCACCTCAACACAGTTATTGAATACGTGAATTCTTAACCGATCATTGTCAATTTGTTTCTACCAACTCCTTTTCCTCGTCACTATCCTGTTTTATCTGGTGTGCCGCAAGGCTCTGTCCTTGGACCGCTATTAATGACTTGCCTTGACATATGACTTGCCATTTAACGTATCATCTAATATACACCTTCTTGTGGATGACTGTATTTCGTACTGACCCATAACAAATTCTATAGACTCCTCCATTCTCCAGGATGACCTCCTCCAAATCAAGGTGTGGTGCAACCAATGGTGCGTGTCCATTAACGTCACTAAGTGCTCCAACGTGTCCTTTCATCGTCGCCATCACTATGGAGCACGTTCTTACTCCCTTAACCACAACACCTCAACTCAATGCAAGACATTTAAATAGCTAGGTGCACCTATCTCTAGTGATCTGTCCTGGATCTATCATACTCACCAATTAACTAATTCCTGCAATCGCTTACTAGGTTATCTACGCCGTAACTTATGGTCAGCATCCCCTGCACTCAAACTACTTGCAATAAAACACTGATCCGACCTAAACTAGAATATGCCTGTACTATTTATGACGACCACCTAGCTAACATCACTAATTCCCTATAATCGGCCCAGAACCATGCTGCCAGGTTCATTCTTTCTGATTATTCCTATAGGACCTGTATCTGCCCTAAAATCGCAGCTATGCCTTTCCTCGCTTTCTTCTCGCTGAAAGAGTGCTCGCCTCGTACTTCCATCCGCTGCCTCCAGGAAACATCATTCCTCTGCCACCGAAATGTGTATCTGCCCATTCCTTTCAATGTTCATTTTGTCTGCATACTGCCAGAGAACCCTTCCTTCAGAAATCGCCCTCATCACCGACATTACTCATTTCAAAGCTGCCACTGACGATCATCTTTCAAGTAATGTCCCATGCAGGACCTTCGAGCTATTATGAATAAAAGAATAGAATAGGCCTTCCCCCACGACAGTGATATGGTGTGCACAACGCCGATGGCGCACTTCACATATGGCTTGGCACGTTCCTTTTGGCATCCATGCTTTTCTTTTTCTTGGCAGAGGCTGCCCAGCTTTCGAGGGGCAGAGAGCACGACTGGCACGCCGTGTTTGCCGCCAACCTTCTTCAGGTTGTGGGACAACCTGTGAATGTATGGTACCACTTCAGGTTCCCCACCTCACTCGTTGTGCGTCGCTGGTGCTTTGCGGCTTCATCCCTCCCATCTTCTTCAAAGTGTTTTGGGAGATTGCACCAAGGACCGTGCACGGGTAACCGGCTGCCCGTAGCCTCTCTAATTGCCTTCGAAGCTGGCCTGCATAGTGTGCATGCAAGACTGCACCAGAGTCGACTACCTTTTTTTTGCTAACTTGGAGTGTGCCAAATCATAAAGCAATAAATCTTTTTGTGCCCGCAGTTTGTACTGCCAACAGACATGATCTCTTGTATGACGTAACCTTGAATCTAAAAACTGGATGGATCCATTCGATGGGTAAAGATCAAACCTTGCCCATGTTAGTGAAGAGCGGCTAAAATGTGGTTAGCGTAGTGGTCCAAGGTAGAATTGGTGTTACTCTTTAAAATGATAAAAATATTGTCGACGTATCTAACAGCCTTCAGGAAAACCTTGTGGTCAAGTACACTAAGGACCTCATTATCAAATGCTGCTAAAAATGTTGCAGAGCACAGGTGCCACGCAAGAACCAATGCAGATACCTCAGCATTGTACATGAAGCGTCCCTTTAAAAAAAAAGACAAACGTAGATTTCAAGTAAAATTCTAATAAAGTCATAAAATTGTGCACAGACATTCCTGCTGAATTCTGAAATTGGACCCCACCATTATCATCAATACAACCTTGAACAGATGCAAGCACTTTTTTTTGAAGAATACGAGAGGCATGAAGCCGCAAAGCACCAGCGATGCAAAACGAGTGAGGCAGGGAATCTCAAGTGGTACCATACATTCACAGGTTGTCCCACAACCTTAAGAAGGTTGGCAGCAAACATGGTGTGCCAGCCGTGCTCTCCGCCCCTCGAAAAGTGGGCAGCCTGTGCCAAGAAAAAGAAAAGCATGGATGCCAAAGGAAACATGCCAAGCCATACGTGAAGTGTGCAATTGGTGTTGTGTATGCATACCACTATCATGTGGGAAGACCTACATAGGTCAAACTGGGAAATGTATAAACAATCGTGCGCGATAGCATGAGGTGTCCTTGAAAAATAAAAATAATGCGCATTTATCGGTCCATTGCACAGCTTCCACATGTGCACCGCAGCTACGCGAGATTAAGATCCCAGGTAGACTTGCTGGAAGCCTATAATATGAAGAACAAGGGTACGGAGTGTATTAGCCACATTTTTATATATTTGTTCAATAGCGAGTATAGCTTTTCTGATTCAATGTTTGATTAGCGACAGAGCAGTGGTGCACATGCACTCAAGGGGTCTACTTTCCGTGGTTTTTTTTTTTCGAAATGAAGTCAGCTGATGTTTAGCGCTCGCCCTGTGTGCAGTGTTCTTCTTCTCTCCCCAGTATTTCTTTCCTTTCCACTTTCGCGCTAAAATATGTTCTATGAGATACAACAGCAACTCGCCCAACAGGAAGTTTTACTGAAATAACACCATGCTTGCCTGAATCCAAAATTTGAGTCCCAGCTGAGGGGGCAGGAAATCCACGAAGGGAAGGTCAAAGGACAAGTCAAACACATCGCCACAGAATGCCACTCGGGCTGCAGGAAAATATTTCAATCATCAGTAACACAGCCGAGCACAACAGTGAGACAAACAATCAGCTTACCAAGGAGAAGCAAGTTTGTGATAGTGCAATAAACAAACTGCCTCCAGGAGACAGCCAGAATTGTCATAACAAGGATTTGCCCCAGTTGCATGACCAAAACATAGACGCTTAGTTTTGTCAAGCAAGCCCATGGTGCGAAAATAGTGAGATAGATCAGGGCATTTTGGCTCAATCACAGCAGTTAAGCCTAATTGACTGCAGCAGAGCCTTTTGAAAAGCCACATGGCTCGGGCCACCACTTAATAAACACAGTGATGCTACCGAGGACTTCTGATTTGGAGCAAGCAAAATTTCCGTTTTGGAGCACTTTGGAGCAGCAAAATTTTCATCTTGGAGCACTTTGGAGCAGATAATTTTGCATCTGGGAGCACTCTGGAGCAGCTAATTTTACATCCTGGAGTGTACTACTGAAGCATATTGCAATAACATTCAAGCACCGGAATATTATTATGGGGCTCTTATGAAGGCTGGAAATATATTTCAATTCATTGCAAATCTCATGGAAAAAATCATTTCAGGAGAACTCCATACTTCACTCGCTAATGAAAAAATAAGGGCTCATGCAGTTGAGTGTTCTGAATTAACCTCTTCGGCGATTATTTTCGACACTAGCAAATAAACAGGATACCAGATCAATAAAATTGCACTTTATGAAATAACACTCTAAATACATCTACAATAAAACCTCGTTAATTCGAACTCGGTTATTTCGAAATCCTGCTTAATTCGAAGGATTTCTGCGGTCCCGTATTTCGCAATGTAAATCTGAGTGGATAATTTGAAGCGGCGGTCATCGCCAGCCCGGTTAATTCGAAAACTTTGGGTGCCATGTGCCAATTCCCGATCCCGATTTCACCGCAAATCTGCGCAAGCGACGGCCCTTAGGAGCCACAGGGCAATGCAATGTAGTGATATTAATGAGTGACAGTTGAAACAACCCAGCATCGCTGCTGCTAGCGCAAAAAAAAAGAAAAAAAAACCACGGTCTCGTGGTCAGCTAAAACGTGCGCCTGCGGAAAAGAAGACGTGCTTCACTGCAGCACAGCGGTGACACACGGGCAGCATGTCGCATGCTTCTCGCAACGTCGGCGCGTCATGATAATAAAAAAGAAAAGAATAAGAAAAGAAAAGATAATAAAGGACGGTTTGACGGAATTCATGATGTGTGCGAACCTCCGATTGGCGGATGCTTCGGCATATTGTGCACTTGCACTGCTGGCGGAGTTCTTGCCTGTAACGCCTACTTCGAAAACTCAGTTCAAAAACTTAGTGATCATGTTTTCCAGCCAGAACACATTGCGGATTCCATCACACTGGCCATTATCACATTCTTTATTTCACCAGAAAGAATGGGCGAATGGTTGCATCATGACGCGCTGAGGCTGCGAGGAGCAGGTGACATGCTGCCCGCGTGTCACCACTGTGCTGCAGTGAAGCACGCCTTCTTTTACGCAGGCACGCATTTCAGCTGACCACGAGACTACTTTTTTTTTTTTTTTTTTTCGCTGGCAGCAGCGAGGCCTGCCGTTTTCCCGGGTTTGCGGCAAAAATGGGACCGAGTATTGCTAGAAAACAACCCTTGGAGCCACAAGCTAGAAGGCCAAACGACCACCTCTGATTACTTTCAGTAATTCAAAGTTCCTTGCATCCCGCTTTTTGTATGTTTCGTTAATTCGAAACCCGCTTAATTCGAAAGTTTTTCACAGTCCCAGTGACTTTGAATTAACGAGGTTTTACTGTACGTGGTTATCAGCAGACATTGTAGATAAACGCCGTGATGTACAGCAGTGCCCCAATGCCAAAGAGCCACACTGTCCCTAATGAATTCCCCTAAGAAAACTCCTAGGCGAAAGCCAGGTTCTTCTCGATCGACGGGTTGATCCTCCCCCTCCTTCTCTGCAAGCTATCTGCACCTCACCTGGTTTTGCGCTAGCTCCATGATCGGCGCACCGATTACGGAAGCAGTGTAAAGCGACGATGTCGTGATGGCGTCATCATGTGACATCACGACATATGACGCCATGATGACGTCACAAGTTTTGACGATCTCTATGACGTGATGATGACGCCATCACATGATTATTTTTTGCATCAATGGATTGACGCCGCCGACGGTCAATTTTTGTGTTTGATAAAGCATCTGATGCTTTCGCATTAATATTGCGTATTGAACGTTAACAACCTGGCCTTACATACCAAACTGTCCTCCACCATGTCACCTCCTTGCCATGCGCGAAACAGCTTCGCTTATCATCCACTTCACAGAGTGAAATGGCTCCTCAACTTTTTTTAAATGTTTATTGTGATAACAATTATATGGACGCTCTCCACGGGTTTTTGTCGTCGCCATTGCCGTAATTTTCTGTATAAAGACCAAATTAATAACATCACCACGCGCATTCTAGCCACGGGTAAAAGCTCGCGAGCGCTGGCGACGAACGCGGCTGAAGCGGAGATTAAGCTAGCAGGCCGTCTGTCTCCGTCGCACGGACAGCGCATATGAGATAACATCTTCCCGCGTGCGGGCCTGCTGTCGATTGCTCATCAAACAGAGAGGAAACGCCCCGCCCGTCTTTCGTAAGGAGCATGAAAGGACGCCAGGGGAGCGGGGGGGGGGACCGCATCGTTCGAAGGGCGCAGCCGCTTGCGCGCGCGCCATCTCGAGGCATCAGGAGACGGCTCGTAAACTTGCTGTGCTCTCAACGCTTACTTCGTGTTTAGAGAGCTCAGAGCAAGAAAACGCTTCGGTTCCTGGAGCGGCCATATTCCCTTAAACCAGTGTTTTGTTGAGTTACGCGAGATCGAATCCAAAAGAGTTAGCTACTAGCCTTACTTCATTTAACAATACAGTTTGTTGGTATCACCATCATTGCTTCGCCCTTAAGCGAAACTGAGTTTCTTTACCCGTCAGCTTTTGACCACCGAAAGCGAGGGGCGGACGTGTAACATGGGGTAGCCGCTTCACTGTGGGCCGTCAGCGACGGGCCTGCTACTGACAGCTGCGTATTTGCGGCTGCTCCGACCAGGATATATGCTTTTATTAATGAGATGCAGCGGTGACTACATGGTTGAGCGTCCGCTTCCAATGCGGGAGGTACCGGGTTCGATTCCCAGCGCCGACCGGGAACCCACCGGTTTTTCCTAATGGGTAGAGGAGTACACTGACCTGGCGCTCAGTTGTTCCTGGGTACTCATCTCGAAAGGTGGCCCCATAAGGTTCTGCAAAGACCCCTGGGCGCACCTTAACCCACCACAGCCTTGGTGAAATAGTTGAGCCTCTGCTGTGGGAGGCAGAGAATTGCTGCCGCCGGGTACCTACCGGTAAAATAAGGACAAGCGCACTTCGGGTACTTCGGGCCTGGTGCTCGGCAGAACGAAGTTCAAAGTCGCTTGGGAGGGCACCCACCCTGTGGGAAATTGGCGGCATGGGACCGCCAGACCTAAAAATAAGGTCACCCTCTCTTTTTTATTTATTTATCTTTAATTATTTTAATTTAATATTGTAATTATTTTGTTAATGAGATGACATTTTCAAAAAGCAAGCAAAAAATTCGAATTGGAACCCTAGCACGTGAGCTCGAAAGGGCAGGGCGTTTTAGGGGGTATTTACCGCAGAGTGATTAAATTCGGACGTGCTGGTATAAGCAATTACGAAAACCGAATGAAGATCCATGGATAAAGTATATCTGAGGAAAAGTGTGAATGCGTTTCCACCGTTCGCGTGCTCTTCCATAAACGCGAAGCAAGGAAAATTCGATATTTTTCCATATATATACTGCTAGCGATCTCAGATTTCATTCCGCGATGTCCGGAAACAGAATGTGAGAGACATTTTAGCAGCACATGTGTAGTTATTACTGAACATTGCTTTCCTTACATGCCGTGCGATGCTTGAAACGAGCTATCAGTAGCGTTTCTAGAACAGAAGACGTCCGCCGATGAATCGCCGTCGCACTTTCTCGCTACCGAGAGGCCTAGACGTCACGAGCCTCTGCGGAGAGCGCGTTTTGCTGTCGAGCCGACTGGCTGCATCGGCACCGTGCATGGCATCGTGGCTTATTAGGGACGCACGCGCGAGCGCTATTTATTCAGCGGAATCAGAGTCCTTCAATGCTTTTCTGGTCACGAAACTCCGCCCGCAGTTTCATACAGGGACAGAGGCGGCCGCTAGGGTCGCCTCTGTCCACCTGAAATCGGGAGCGACGAAGCTTTCGCAAGGTATAACGCCCGTGTGCCGTGTGAACACCAGCTGATGTCTAGGACCTAACCTAGCCTTAACCGCGAGTTTGTAGCCACGTTTTGTTCATTTTCTACGAGTAACTTTGACAATTTCATGTTAGGACATTGCACGAGCGAAAGTGTGTCGCACTTTACATTGTGCAGCGTCGAAAAGGCACTCGCGGGTATCTCCAATCTTCGCGCTCGTGGTACCTTCACAAATCAAAACGCGCGTTACTTTGACTGCTTAGATGGACTATGTCTGCACCGCGTGATGCAACGATTTTCGTAATGAAGTGTGCACAAGGGAGACGTGATTAACTGAAACGAAACCGCGTTTCGCTAATCTAGAGAAAACAAGCACATATGTGATCACTAGCGGAGCTCTGTTGCGCTTTCGAATAATTCAGAACGTGGAAAACGTAACACGGGGCAAAATACCCAAAACCGTGTCAAGCTCAGGAAACACTAATGCCATTTGCGTCCATACTTCACTATAATTGCTTATTTCAATGCACATGTTTGAGAACATCCCACTCTCGAGCCACTTATAATATACAGTAAACAAAGCAAGAATGCTACGATTGAAAGAGAAAGATAGAAAAACTTTTATTGCAAAAGTACCTCAGAAAACAGAAAGCTATGAGCGACATTTTCCTAGCGTAGGGAAACTCTGCACGGCCAGTACATGGAGGGAGCAAGCTAATGCAAAAAAACAAGGAAAACTCTGAAGTACAATATAAAAATTTAAAAAAAATAGCTTAGTTGACATTCAGTCAATAAAAATACGAAAAAAACAACGCTTTTTTTGACAACGGCAAACAAGGAAGCAATGCAAAGCATTTAATAAGCTGGAAAGAACCTAAAGAACTATTCTAAAAAGACGGCATGCAAACACAGACGCAAGAAAGAAGTCACGACACCACAAACGCCTGGTATCGTTACTTCTTCATTTTGTCCGTGTTTGCACGCCGTGTGTTTTTAGAATGAATACTCACCAACTAGCTTCGCTCTCTGTTATTCTAAAAACACTAGCAAGCTGCGAAAGAAACAGAGCCGGCCCGCAACTTTGCCTTCTCGCGTCGAAAAGACACATTTTCTCCATTCAATATGAAGTCGTCCGTTCGAATAACGTCGATGGCGTCAAAATGTTTCTCGCACATTCTAACATGTTCAACATCGAAGGTAATTCCTGTCGCGTTGTTGCACGTTTCCATTCATCCCTCTCATCGCCGTCCATCGGCAACCTAAACAACGACACCTTTCCGCTCGTACCTCTGTAGCCGGAGCGACAACCCGGTACACAACTAGTCTTCGGCATCGTCGCTCACGTACACTATCCATGTCCTCGCACACATTTCTCACACCCGTCAGTCACACAAATTAAGAAACAACGAGGAAAACTGAACGCCGATGCCGCCGGATTCCTCGGGCACTCAGCTCTCCGTACATAGCGAAGCTCTCCTCAATGCCCCCTGCACGCTCTTAGCGCCGCCGCGCGGCCGCTGCGGCGACATAGCAAGCTCACCCCATAGCGTTACGGAGGAGTTTCGTGACCAGAAAAGCATTGAAGGACTCTGGCGGAATAATTCTTGGTCCATGGTTGCGACTTTGGCAGCCCCAAGATCAAGCTGCACATGTTCTGACGCGCCGGCCAGTGCCGATTGCCGGTGATAGACGGCCCCAAACCCGCGACTTTGGCGGCAGTTATAGCAGCAATTTCATTTTCGGTCGCCTGCATTATCCAGGATATGGGGCGCAGTAAATACAATTTGGCGCACTTTGGCGCAGTGGCGCAGGAGTGGACTCAACTTGCAACATCAGGTGGCTGCAATTGGCCCCTGTCATACCACCCGGTATCACGGCAGAGGTCACAGTGTCCATTTCACAGAGCGCACAGCGAAGAGCTTCTCCGTTGGGCCCTCCAGCGATGAACATTCTTTTCGTCCCCGTCCAAAGTCCCGCCCGGCTTGGAACGTTGGAGGACGACTCTGCGGCTAGCACAACTTTCCTTATATACGCCGCAACTATATGACTACGCTCGGTTTGGCGCCATTGGCTACGACCACAACAGCCACTCGAAGCGAGACTCGAACTGACGAACGGCTCACCTCAACACTCCCACAAAGATAAAATGGCGGCCTCGCGTGCATAATTAAGCCAGGGGTTGGCTCGGCTACTAACGGCTACAATACTGTCTAGGTGGCGCTAGTTTTGCAACACTTTTCTTGATGAAAAATGGCGAGTTTTTCAAAATCCTCGAATCTAAGCTGACCCTGGAGTTTGATACAAAGAAATTCCGAAAAAACTATCGGCCTAGATTCGAATAAATACGGTACGCTCTGTACATTTTTCCCCCAATTCTTTCATAATAAAGTCAGTCGGTAGTGAGCACCCGTCCCGTCTTTTTGTCTCTTGTGTCCCATCTTTCTTGCGCTCTGCTTTTATTTTCAAGGGTCAGTATGAGCCTGGTCATGACCCCATTCACAGACACATTGCACAGGTGTCCCAACCAGCCCACCTACAGCGTGGCAAAGCAGGTGTCAGCCATCGCAACAATGCGAGTGAAAGGCATTATCTTTAGCATCCTATTTCATCCCGAAGTGACATCTAAAGTTTTATACTCTACGCAGCAGCTGTTGGGGACAAGCACTACGAAACGCTGGTCAAACACGTCCCACAAGGAGTGGTGAAAGTCTTACCATTTTCCTGATGAGCGCAGTCCACCCAGTTGTACTCATTGGCCAGTGTGATGAGCTCAAATTCAGTAAGCACGATGTTCAGGTGCCACGTATAGGGCACAAAGCGAAGAATATCAGGTCGAGCCTTACTTGCCCAATCTTCCACTAGGGCTGCAAAGTAAAGGCACAGAGCAAAGAAAACAGAGGTTGCATTTCATTCGTTCTGCACTGCATATCAATACAACTAGCACCTCAGCCTCACCCATCCTACACCAGACATGCTTAGCATATTTAACTCGTTTAAAACAAAGGCAATAAAATCTCACTTGAAAACTAACATTTCACTTCTGTGCTTCCTTCCGTAAAACGCAGGACTTGAAATCTATGAATATGCCACTGGGGAAAACAAGAATTACATGCCCGAAATGCGTGCAGTCATGAGATCACACCAAATGGATGCTTCACACCGAAGCATCCATCCCCATCAGAAATATCCCATTGAAAAATAGGGCTGCATGTTTCGTTTCACGTTGTTATGACTGTAACACAAGCATTACACAAATTAAACTCGACCTATCGCTTCATCCTTTGCATGATCGTCGGGATATCGCCCTGCTATCATGGTTTCATAAACACATCTATAACACAGCGTCATCATTTTTGCAGCTTGAAACTCCACAATATAGATCACAAAGTTTATACAATCAGTTTAATTTCATGCACTTTTACGGCAAGACTATACAGTCGAGCCCGACTATATCGAACCCGTTTATATCAAATTATCCCGTATATCAAACAATTTCTAAACACGGTAAATTTACATTGAGAATATATAGCAAAAGTTACTGTTACATCGAACGAAGATAGCAACAACAACCGATATATCAAACTCCATGTGCCTCAAAAGTGCCCCAGCAAGTTGGCTTTCCCTCGCGGTGGCAGGGAAAACTGCCGGCGCCACCCTAGAAAAAGTGGTTTAGACCCGGATGTGCACGGGCTAGATGATCCTGGCCCGCTCGCAGCACTTACAGCCAATCAGAGGCCATCGTGCTTTCTCCGAGGCGCGGAGGCGGTAGAAGTGAGCGCCATTTTTTCTTTCTTTATGCTTGTGTGCCTGCCGCTGCCTGTTTTCCTCGAGTCCTCATTCAGCGTGGTCTGTGCTGGTGGTGTTGCCTGTTGGTGCTCTGTGAACCAGGGGCGGATCCAGGCGCTTCCTTTGGGGGGGGGGGGGGGGGTGGGTTGTTGGGGGGGGGGAGGGGGGGGGGGGGCGTTGCCCAACTTTAAACTTCACGTTAGTAACCAAATGCTCATTATTTTTGTTCTCAGTTGCATTGCTCAGTGTCATTTCGTTATCTAAAATTTCGCATATTTCCGCTAAACATTGGGGAACACGTATCAGTGTTGTTGGTAAGAGGAGGGTGAAAGAGGGAAGGGCAGGCCACCTGCTCGATAAATGAGTATTCCCACAACGGCGAGCTCTAGTATTCCTTGAACGTAGTTTCGGAGTAAGCCTCCCTTTGTTACCCCCGCCCCCTCCTCCCCATTGCCTTTTTTTCTGGCCGGTCGTGTTGCCAGAAAATGCCCTTTCTATCTCCGCAGCCTAAGGACGGTCAACGGAGCTTTCGGAGTCGCGCTCGATTATACCCCGCGCACGTGCTCTCGGAGGCTTGCTCGGTACTTCGGCGAATATAATTCACAGCACCACTGCCTGCCTTCCTTCTTTTTTTTGTTTTTTGGACCAGCCGCTGAAGGTGACTAAAAGGTAACTTGTTCTGCACGCTTTGTGGGACCACGGCCAGGCTAGACTGCACGTGCGCGCTCAAGCGCGCACGTGCAGTCTAGCCCGGCCGTGGTGGGACGAAAGATGCCAGTTTGAATGACACAGAACAGACTCCTGTCTCTGAGAAAAAGATGGGAGAATTTGAAGACCCCTCGCTTTGCTGAAGAGCTGATGGCCCTGGGAGTGGGGAGGAAACTTTAGCTCGCTTCCATAAAGGCAGCAGTTGCTTTAGCAAAATAGTTGAGGCTTGTGCTCGTCGGTGCCTATTGAAAGATGCAGGACGCAGAAGAAATCTTTTCTAGAAAGCCTGTTTCGCTCTTAACAAAAGCGCTGGGCTGTGTGAGGGTGCTTCCCTAGTCTCGGATTGGGATGGACACAGCGACCACCTGAAAAAATTCTACGTTCTGAAAAATGGCCTTCGGTGAGGTGAAAAAGCGGGGGGGGGGGGGGGGGTTGGCTTATAGCTTTGGGGGGGGCGATCGCCCAATCGCCCCCCCCCTGGATCCGCCACTGCTGTGAACTTTATTGGCGCGCTGTCGTCATGGCTTGTGCAAAGAGGCAGAATTTGCCGTTCGCCGCGAAACTCGAAATCATAAATCGGGTCGAGCGCGGTGAAAAGAAGTCCGACGTCGCCGCCGCGTACAAAATTCCAAGGAGCACCTTGAGTACTATCCTGAAGAACAAGGCAGACATCAGGGCCAAGTCGGACAAAAGGCCAGGTGCCCGTGGCGCCCGACGTGTGCGCACTGCTGTGTACAAAGATGTTGAAGCGGCCGTTTACAAATGGTTTGTGGACGTTCAGTCACGAAACATCCCGGTGTCCGGCCCTATGATTGAGCAGAAAGCCAAGGACCTTGCTTTCCTGCTTGGCAGGAACGATTTCCAAGGCGGTTCAGGCTGGCTCCAACGGTTCAAAGAACGGCACGACATCGTTGGCAAAGCTGTTACAGGTGAAAGCAGAGCGGCGGACCTGGACAGCGTAGACAAATGGCTCGAGGAAAACTGGCGAGATATCGCAGCAAGATATCAAGCCTGTGGGGTTGCACACGCAACCCGTTGTCTTCAACGCGGCGGCACCTTGGCTTCACACTACGTATGTACGCGCAATGGCGAGAGGGGTTGCGTGGGAGAGGGCACTGTGCCGCTCCCATGGCCCTTCGCGCCCTGCTCCCTGGCCGAAGTCGAGATGCCCCGTTTTCCCTCCTTGCCCTTTTCTGGAGAGCCTGAGAGCGACGTAACTGCTGCGACGCTCAATGTTATCAGGAGGGGTAACATTACTACTCATTCTGATAATTCGAAACTCAGCCTGAGAGCATAGTAACTGCTACGATGCTCGACGGCGACGGTCCGAAACGAAGGGCGGACGACCCACCTTCGCAGGATGAGAACGCTAACCACTAGGACTGCGTCAGTTTAGTGGGAAGCTTGCTTAGCGGAAGGGAGTTGTCAGAGGCACAGCGGCAGGATCTCTTTTGTAAATACATTTGTAAGTCTTTGATGGGCTCCGGGAGCCCGGCGGCGCGGCCGCGGCGCACGTTGATGCAGCTGGTATTGCTGTTAGTGCGCGGCGCTCTGAAGCAGCTAGTAACGCTGTGAGCGCATTTCTTCCTACTTTCGATTCCTGCCCGCTGGGAACTGACCACTCCTCGCTAAGATAAACCCCTGCGGAAAAAGATACACATGAGTCCTTCAAAGCGGTGATTTCCCGCACGTTGGCACGCATACTCATGCATAAGCTCATTGAGGTGTTCACGTGATTCGAATATCCAAAGCAGTTTATAACGGACAATTCGTCCTGATTCTCTGTCGAAATCTTCGTACACTCCTGCGTAGCCTTCGGCATTAAGCGCAGGAGAACGACCACGTAATGTGCCCAGGCAAGTCTCATTGAACGTGGGAACCGCAACATCAAGCACATGCTCGTTGAAATTGCGGGGACGCACAATTGCTCTCAGGGCTACTGTGAACACGCTCGACTGGCTTTACCCCCGCCACCCTCAATCTTTGAAGGGAGCTGCCTAATGCCGTAGAACATACTCTACAGGAATGCAGCATGGCACTGGTTGCTTCGTCAGCACGCACTGATTATGCAGCTGGGCTGCGCGCGAAGGTGACAAAGGCTTTGTGCAAAGCGCGACGGAACCTGAGCACTGCTCGTGCGGAGCAGAAAGTGCAGTATGACCGCTCTCATCAGGACGTCAGTAAAAAGTGGGCGATCTGGTGTTGAAGCGCAATCATGTCCTAAGCGATGCCAGCAAGTTCTCAGCTTCTCTGGCACCGAAGTGGATAGTACCGTACCGGGTAGGGGAGACTGCCTCTTCTCTCGCGTACAAGCTGATGGATTTAACGCTAAGACCGATCGGCTGACCGGTGCATGTCTGTGATCTCAACCCTACTATGACAGAGGGAACGAGTGGCCCGAGGGAAAACGCTTCCCCCGCGGACGCAGGCAGTGGCATCCGAAGGCACGGCTCGACGTACGAGCTCAGTGCAACATTACAACTTACGATATCGGCAGAACTAACTCTGTCCGGTTCATAGGGGCATTATTGTGCGTGATATCGGATGGGACACTCCGCTGATATCTAGCATGCAGCCTTCAAGAGCGAGCACGCGCTTGCTTTTTCAGAGAGTAAGAGAGGGGCCTAACTTATTGTTCGAGTCGCAGATCACCCATCGGCCACATTTCAACAACAGCCAAGCCGAAACGACCGTTTTTGCCAGCAGATGCCCCATAGCCTGGCACTTCATCAAGCCGTCAACGCAAGCATCTTACAGCAGAGAGCGGCGACACCAAAGACTGCAGCAACAGCCAAGTTCCAGGCAAAAGAAAAACAGCAAAACAGCTTCCGGTCCCGAATGGCCTCGGTGGACCCAGAGAAGAATTCGCGGAACCAGTGCACAGCCCGGCGAAGAGTTGCAGACCCAGCGACCAAACTACGGAGTGCACCCGCGGTACGAGCGTGGTATCCCGCTGCGCAGGACGGGGGTTGCAACCGGCCAGCCGCAAGCGTCGGGGGACTTTCGACTCCAAACGCCTTAGAAGAAAAGAGGTAGAGAGAGCACGAGGCCGCAGGAGCAGAGCGGACCCCTGCTGAGCAACTAGTGGCGAGCCACTGAGGACGGGCCGGCGCCTTCTTTGCTGCTTTGCATGCCGATAGTCCCAGAGCAGCGGAGGCGCACGACACGGAGAAATCTTCAAAAGAAAAAGAAAGAACCATTCCACCACAAGCAAACATCTAACATTGGGACGGCCACCAGAATCGAGCCCAAAGCCGGGTGCCCCCCCCCCCCCCTTTCAAAAGCACGGGCCCGCGAAGTCCGAGCCAGCGATCGACGCCAGAGGAAAGCAAAAGCGTGCACGGTCCGAGCTGCCTGGTTTCCTGCCGCGCCCCCATCAGCTGTCATGTCTCTCCAGTGCCATCACTCAGCGATAACGGTGCTGTGATCTGCGTCTCCATGCGGCTCCCTCATCGACACGGACGTCGCCGTGTTTCTGGTGGAGTCGCTAGCCCTCCTCTTAGTAAGCCCCTGGTGATGGCGGCGATCTTTTTGGCTAAAGGGTTCAATTAAGGAGGGGGGGATGTGGGGTTGCACACGCAACCCGTTGTCTTCAACGCGGCGGCACCTCGGCTTCGCGCTACGTTTGTACGCGCAATGGCGAGAGGGGTTGCATGGGAGAGGGCACTGTGCCGCTCCCGCGGCCCTTCGCACCCTGCTCCCTGGCCGAAGTCGAGATGCCCCGTTTTCCCTCCTTGCCCTTTTCTGGAGAGGCTCCTCTCCAGACCCCGGGAACGCGCGCCGCTTTCTTGGGGGCCTCAGGGTCTTCGGTCTTGGACAGTGTGATTGACCACATCGGACCCAAGCCGTGAGCACCACCGCCGCCATCAACCCCTGCAGCGCTCTGGCCATGGAGTGCGAACCACCGCCCCGGACCGGAGTGCAAAAGCAGCCACGCGAGGTGAGATGAGCCTTTATCATTCCCTCGACGTGTGCTTGCTATTTGAGACGCTTGAGGCACAATACGGAAAACTGCGTGACGAGTCGACCTCCGAAGATCCGTCGTCACCGTGGTCTCAGACAGTTTCCACCAGCGCCTATTCTGACATCTCCTCGGTAGTGACGACACAGTTGTCCACATAAGAAAAAAATCGCAACACTGCACATCATCGGGGGCTGCTCCATGTGCCAACAATGAAACCATGCGTGCGTGCACGTTGTCGAGAACAAAGAGCGAGCGACACGGATACCACGAAATATTCAGAAAAGCACTCTCCATATGCGGTGCAAACTCGAAAGGTAAGAACACGGAGCAAGATTTTTTTTGAGGCATCACTTGGTTTCACGTTAACGAAGTGCAGTTCAGAGACTTCTGCAGAACTGAAGAGTGGCGCTGCCAAAGCAAAAGCCGTCTTGGAGCACATGAGAAGTACGGACTGCTGGGCGAGTTGGTAACTCATCTTAAAGCTGTGGTGCGCAAAAGAACGAAAACACGAGAACACGTTTCATCTGCCTTCCTTCGTGTTTTCGTTCTTTTGCGCACCACAGCTTTAAAATTGGAGCACAGTGCCCGTTCGTGCATTGAGCGGCCACGGTATAACCGATAGAAGAGAGCAAACACAGGGCACAGCGTAGGATGACAGACGGTGATAGCAAGGAGGAGGGAACGACGGTGGTTGGTAAGAAATGTTCCGCGGCAGCCACGCGCAGTGCCATCGTGTGTCGGCTGCTGTGGAACGCGCCCACGTGTTGCCTTCCACGGTCTTTCAGTTAGCGAGGCAGTCGCGCTGTGCTGCATCTGCAGCGGTTGATGCAAAATGGGCAGCACTATATTGTCTGTGCCAGTCAGGCACGGCGTTCTGTTCTTAATGTAAACCGCGTACAGTCTCAGCCAGTTCTTTCTGAACAATGAGCGACGCAAATGGTGGAAGTACATCATCTGCCGCTGCTGCTCAACAAGCTGCCCGAGTAGAGGCTCAATGGCACCGCCAGAATCCAGAGGCAATATCGAAAAACCAAAACACCTAAACAGCTGCGCTCAGAATTTGCATAAAGCAGTATCTTAATCATCGGTGAATTATTCTTTTTTTTTAAGAAAGCAGGCACGGTTAGCGTGGTGGCACCCGCGAGCGGCTGGGTGAGGTTTAAAGGGAGGGAAGAGGGCACGTCCACGCATGTGCCTGTGGCGGCAAGAACGCCAGCTCGAGGGGCGCAGGTCCGCCTGCCCGCCTCGCGCACACCCGCACATGCACCAACAAGCGCTACTCTCACCTCGCAGTTGCCGGGGCTTCGAGCGTGCCATCACGCGGCATCACCGCTTCACGCTCCGTTGTCGGCAGGGCAACTGCAGATGATGCATGCGGCTCCTGCTCGTACAATTATCAGGCATTTTGGTGCGCGCCCAAGCTCTCGCAAATACAGTAGAACCTCGTTGATACGTTTCCGAAAAAACGCGGAAAATAAACGTATGATCCGGGAAAACGTACGATCCGAATCCAGTAGAAATTGAGGCTGACAAGGCCATATTGAGGTGCAAAGGGCAAAAAATATTTATTTCTCAAAAGACATGGAGGGACTCTTCGATTTTCGAACTCCTGGCATCTTGCTGGCATCCAGAGGTCAGCCAGGTAGTTCCGGTCCTGACCGAAAATAACGTCGTGGTCACGTGTATTGAAATCGCGAGACAACCCGAATATTGCAAAATCGAACTCTGTGACAACCAGCGTAAACGTAAAGAAACGCTACCGCCGTGTCAGCAGACGAAACTTTGCGCCACATGAGCGTCGGTTCTTTCTGCATTGCCGCTTGGAAATATGGGGCTAGGTTTGCCGAAGGGCAGAAGTGATATTCTCGAGCACATGCATTTGGGATACAATAACGTACGTTCGCAAGATCACGCGTGACTTGCCCCGTCCGTGAAGAAAAAGCCGCCCCGCTAAAGGCTTAACAAGCTCAACTCTTCGCAGTGCACGTAACAATCGTGGTACAACATGATATGCGAAATCTCGCGAAAGTGATAAGCGTCCCCGAAAGCGACAGCTGTTGCGGTAATCGTATACTACGTCGCATCCTCGCGCTGATCAGTTTGTGTTCTGTCTTAACTTCAGACCTGTGCTATGTTCTCCGCCACTCGTAATCGCACCATCTCGCACGGCGGAACGGGTTCTAAAAGATAATGCCCTGCGTAATGACAACTGAAGGTGAAGTCCCCATGCACCCGCACTTTGATCTGTCGAGTCCTCAAAAAGATGGCGGCGAGCGCGCATCGTCTCGTTTTGGCGTGATAACCAAAAGCTTTCCAGATATCTTCCAGAACAAATCTTTTCTGGCAGCATCTGACGACCCGCTGGTAGGCAGAATTGCCCAGCCAGAGAAATACGCCAACTGGAATTGCGCCGGACGCAGCAACCCAAAAACGAATGCGCTCCGGGAGAAAAGTGTGGGGAAATTATCGGCCATATTCACTGGGCACAATGGCGGCGTTGCTATGGTTACGGGTCGCGGTGTGCTGTGCAGCGGTGGCGATGCGGCGGCGGCATGTGCGTTTCCGCGGCAAGCCGTTTGAAGATTTTGACGGCCAGCGTCGCCGCCTGCCTTCGGGTCGGTGTGTGGTTGACAGAGAGCGGTGATCGAGCAGTTCGGAAGAGACGCCGAGGGGACAATTGTGCAAAGCAGAGAAAGCGCGGGGGGGGGGAGGCACTGCGGAGAAGTCGCCGCGCGGCGGCTGTCTGCCACTTCGCGCTTCACAAGTACACGAGAGGGTCCTTTTTGCGCGCCTGAATGGGAGTTTCTGAGTACAAAACGTATCATACGACCACAGTTTTTCCGCGGTGCTGAACGTTGCTGCCGAATAATCGTATTTTCCGGTAACGTATTAACCGGAACGTATTACACACAGCTGTATTGGGTTATTTTTAATTTTCGCGATTTCGACCGTAGGAGCCAGGAAATCGTACTAAGCGGGAACGTATCAACGAGGTTCTACTGTACATTCAGTACCTGCCGCGAACCGCGCTTAACTGCATGCCAACCGCCACTTGCAAGTTTGCATCTCGTGATGAGCACCGCTGATACCAGCAAAGCGCGGGATAGATTACGGCTCTCTCGCATGGAGCGTTTGGAAACGTAGCGTGTATTAGCGCGGCACATAAAAGAAAGGGACAGGACACAGACGTAGAGATAGGTAGGCGCTAAACTTCCAACTGTTTATTTCATGCCAATCACACCCATTTTATACATCCGCGAGAAAGCACAACTCATCTTGCACGTGTTCTTAAACCAAGGAACGTCATCTCCTTTTCCGAGAAGGAAATCGATGACGAGCTTACACACAAGTGTCCTAATTCTTTTATAGCTTCGGCTTCTTTTATCTCCCGTGTGAGCCGATCCCTAGACCTACCGATAACAATGCAGCTATACAGATCAGGGGAGCACCCACAGCCTTTGCAGTGTGCCGCCAGGAACCCTCCCACCGTAAGCTTATTTCTCGCGTTATAGCAGTGCTCGCGCAATCTGTCATTCAGACACCGTTTTGTCTGCCCAATATAGTACATCCCGCAGGATAAAGAAAACTTGTAGATGACACAGGATACACAATCAACGAATCTAACGTGGTGTTTCTTATCACAAGCTGGGGGAGCAACATTTCTTGGACAAGTTAGCTTGCAAAGCTCCCCTAGTTTTTTGGGCGCTGAAAAAACGACGCGTACGTTAGCCCTCTGGGCCACTTTTTTTAAATTGTGAGAAACTGTGTGCATGTAAGGAATCACACCTACTTTGCAGCCTGAGTACTCGGAAACTTCACGCCTGTTTTCTTTGCGAGACTCCTTGAGAATGCGTTCGGCTACGGAAACCTGTAGCAGAATTGGGTAGCCCGCGTCATTTAGACGCTTGCTTTGGGTGTCGAAACTGGACGCCATCTTGTGGTGACACGATTTGGTCAGGGCATTTTTAAAACACAAGTTCGCGATGCCCCTCTTAAAGGGGCCCTGCAACACTTTTCGAGCATGCTCAAAAAGCGCTGCCGATCGGTAGTCGAGGCTCCCGAGAACACGCGAGCCAAATATTATAGCGATGCGCACGGCCTGGAATTTACAATAAATTCTCAAAGTCAGCTGAAAATCGCTCCCTTTTCTCTCGACAAATGATGTATTAGTCCGCAAAATATGACGCGATTGTCGGCAGTTCCACCATTGGCTGATGTTATAATCACGATAACACCCTCATTATTACTTTCGTTGTTAATTTTGAGTTCAATAAGTAGATAATATGTATGTTTATATTATGTTATCGCGTTAAAAACACCGAACAAACATTAATATTAGCACTTCCGGTCTCACCGACAGCTCGTCTGCTCGTAGTTGCGTGGTTCCGTTTTCTTCGCCATGCGCAGTGCCGAAAACGTGAATATCTCTGTGCTTTTGACCATCGCCGGTTGCCGTTGAGAGTGGCAGCCGTTCGAGTGTTGCCTCGTCAGCCGAGAACTGCATCGTCGGCACGTTCTCACGACCGACCGAGGCACGGGCGCAGCGTGTCTCCGATAACAATGCTGGCGTCCGGTAATGGCGGCGCTTCGGGGTCGTCTGCCAGTGCCGTCTACGAGGCGGTGTATCGGAGTAATGGGCCGAAACCGATCTCAGCTGTCATTCGTTCCAAACGAGCGCGAAGGTTTGCTTCCATGGTTGGCAGAGCGATGAAAACACTACGGCGTTCGAGGTGCACACCCAACATTACCAAACCGACGCGCAGTTTTCAAGCACGCGCGATACACAGAGCGATCGACTCCGCTCGACGAGAACGACGCAAGCCGACCGGAAGTGGCGGCACAGACCACGTGGTTGCGCCCAGACGTCATAGAGAAAAAAATGAAGAAAAAAACTCCGCCGGCGCTCTTGGGCGGAGCCTCGCTCCTCTGCGCTCCCTCCGTCGACTCGCTGCCTAGATTTCCGCGCGCTCGCAGCGTTGAGTTGAGGGAGAAAGCTGCGGAACGTGATCTCTATAATTTGGTAACACCACTTAGACTTGACGGATTCGAAAAATTTTTGCGGCATATGACTCGTGAAGAGTCATACGTCAATAATGAGACTATTCCAATATAACTAAGAAAGGTGTTGCAGGGCCCCTTTAATGAGATTTGAATGCGCGGAAGCGAAGGAAAGGAGAGGCTTATTTGCTCGCGGCTCATACCACCAGCACGTGTGGTTTTCTGAGAAAAATAACCTGAGGTCCAAAAACCGAATAGAGCCCCCTCGCGGAAGTTCGCAAGTGACCTCCAGGGGCGCAAGGCATTCCTTAATCGCGGGCAACACCTCATCAACCCTCGCTTCTACGTCACCAGAAGTGCAGTCAATTAAAAACAGGAAGTCGTCGACAAAGCGAAAAACTTTGCACACTTTGGTGTTTTGTAGCGTTTTAGACAAGGTAATGCTAAGACCAGATAAAAACAAATCACTAAGAATGGGTACTATACACGAACCGATACACACGCCCTTTTTTTGCAAGTACAGTGCGTTGTTCAACAAATAAAGGTGGACGATAAGTAAAACGATAAAAGTTCTAAAAAATGTCTCATTGACAATGAAGCTTCATTTTGGAAGCGCGTGGCGCCATATTCATCGATGGCATGTTCATGGAAGACAACAGAGCACTGTGAGGGATTGAATAATACAAATCTTTTATGTCTACCGAAAACGCTCGGTAGCCTTTACGAGGATGGTCCTTCAAGAACCCAACCACTCGATCCGAGTTCCTAATCAAGAACGGATCATTCATGGGCAAACAGTTAAGCTTGGCTTGAAGAAACAAAGCGACTGACTTCTGTCAGGTGTCATTCTCCGATACATTACCCTTAACGGGACGTCTGGTTTGTAGGTTTTAGCACTGTACAATACCTGAAGGTGCCATCGCTTGCTATCATTAATACTTTTCCGCAACTTATCGAGATTGAGCCTGCCACAAAGTTTTTTGGCCTGCGCCTTAACCTTAGTCAAAGTGATGTCATCATTTCGTTTAAAAACACTGGAGATGGCCTCGTCTGCCTTAGCACAAAACGTGCCTGTAGGCAAAACGGCGAAGCCACCTTCCTTGTCGGCGGGTAATACACACAACGCACTGCTAGTCAAAAAATCCGCAACGCGTTCGACACAACGCGTTTGACATAATGCGTTTGACACAACGCGTTTGACACACAACGCGTTTGACGCAACGCGTTGACGTCGTTTTTTTCAGCGCCCAAAAAACTAGGGGAGCTTTGCAAGCTAACTTGTCCTAGAAATGTTTGACTTTTGAAGACAAAATCTCGAAGGCGTAGATGCCATCAAAAGCACTAAAGCTTAATACTACGTTGAAAGTGGCAAAGCATGCTGATTGCTTGTGCTTGAAAGTACTACATTGCACTAGATTTTCGTCAAAGGAAACGCTCAAAGGTATGAAGTGCACCCCCACACAAAGCTCACGCCTGCCTTCAACCCAGCTGCGTGTCACGCAAATTAGGTTCGCAAAATGAAATAGGTGGGCATCACACTGCAGAATACATGCTGTTAGTGTACTTACTCGCGCATTTTCACTCGGCTCCTAGTTTTTTTTGCTTGAATCACAGTTATCCATTCGCGGCGAAGCTGAAAACACCGCACCGGCACTATTTCCGTGGCGCGTCGTAATCGTCGCAGACAACGCTAACATCCTCTTGTTGCGCAGGTTGTTTTGGCATCCAAAGACGACGCTGTAGTGCCCAGACGAGCTCTTATACGCTGAAGCGGCGTGAACGGGTACTTTTTCGCACTTTAAAGCCTCAGAACTGCAGCTTGCCTTGTTTACTTGGTGCAGCCCGCGCGCGCCTTGGCCTGCCTTGGCAGCCCCGGTCAGCCCGGCGTCTGGGTGCGAGAGTATCCGCTCGGCTCGCCAGCAGCCTGGGTGCGAGACAGGCGTGCTCTGGTGTATAGGCGATGCGCAAAGCACCGACCACGCCATCTGCCGCCATGGCTCGGAAGCGCTCGCGGGGCCCGGCGAACAGTGTTTCAGCGAGCGTCTACGCGAGTGCACGGATGGATGTGTTTTTCAACGTGATTTAACGACTCTCTCGGGCTTCAGCGATGTCGAAAAATAACTGCTGCATTGTCGGCTGCTCAAACACATACAAAAACTCGCCAGGAACGCACTTCTACATGTTTCCGGTGCTATTTCATGAGCGAGAGCGACGGCGACGGTGGATTGCGGCTGTCCGACGCAAAAGGTAAGCAATCGCGCTTTGTTTAGGCAGTGTTAGAACGATTACCGTGTTTTTATTTCTCCATTTATGTCGCTACGTCTTCAGCGAACGCTATTACGTTTACATTTGGTCGCCTCGCCTGCATTGTAGATGCTACAATGCACATGAGGTTGTTATCACTGATAAGACGCGATGCCTAGGCTCTCTTGAAGCGCTATGCCAGAGAATGTGGGGCAGGTGGCGGCTCCTTTACAAAAGCGCCGTGGAATCACACGTGTGCTGCACGAAATGGGCTGCATTCTACCTAATGATGGCACGGAATGCGATCACGCGTGCAGAATGTTCGCTGTGCGCTCGCCTCAACTGTATGCATATTGGCTGTAAAACATGGCACCTGTTTCGCACTGAAGGCTTTTGACAGGACATTCAACCGATTCAACCTCCCTTTGAATGCCTTGTAACATGACTTCATGCTAATAAAAACACCCTTGATGTATCCCACTAATACTCATTCGCTTTACACAAGCTGCGTTATGAGTGGGGCCATCGGCGTGCTCACGGGGCGTGGGGGCTTTCCTATTTGCCTAAGAGGGGGAGGGGGGGCGCAAAATCGGCCCCTTCTGCCCCATCTGTCTGTCTGGCGCGGCTAAGATGCCACTCCTCCTGAAGGCGCACGCCAGAAGAAGCCTCATCCATCAGAGAAACCGACATTTTGTGCCAGAACTGTTTCAACCGCTTCAAACAGATCGCCTTAGAGTCTCTGGATGCATCTATTCTGACGAAAATTTTGTTCCCGAACAAATTGCTGCGAAGAGCTAAACGTATTCGGAAGACAAACAAAATATATTTTTTGAGGCGAAATTACAGGGGTCAACGGCCATGCACCGATGTTCTTCTCTGAAAGACACCCAGCAAATACGTAGCCAAGCTGCGACGACAAGCTAGGTGACCACCAGCTCCGCAGTGGACTCAGTCCCGCGCCACTAGCCGCAAGCCTGCCGAGATATTTTTCGCAGTTATCGTGCTGGTTTCAAAGTTTTGCCAACGCTGACCATTCGCGTGGCCGCACCCGTGAAATCCATGCGCCGGCGCGACAGCGCTCCCTCAAAATCTACTATATAAACACATGGCACGTAAACGAAGCTACTGTGTCGAGAAAAAACATTGGTTCATGCGTCAACGCATGCAGGCATTAGTGATCGGGACGTTGTAAAGAAAGCGGTGTACTTACGATGAGCTCCACTTCGTAAGGAAGCTTGTTGACGCTTGTCTGTGGCAAACACTTGGCGCGTATAGTGACATTGTCGTCCCACACAGCTGTTACATCCACTCCACATCCACATAATAGTGGACATGTTACACATGTCCACTATTATAAAGTGCGGCTCCTTTGCGCACACTATCGCCACAAAAGTAATTATCAGGGACGCGCACAAGTGGCAAATCGCACGCGCGCACTTCCGTCATGCTTGCAGTGAAAGGAGGCGTCCGCTACGCGACCCGTGTGCGGTTCCAACGGCCGCCGCTACGCGGCTTTCAGTGGCGCCCCTATAGGCGCTACGCATCACGAATAACGCGAGAAATAAGCTTACGGCGGGAGGGTTCCTGGCGGCACACTGCAAAGGCTGTGGGTGCTCCCTGATCTGTATAGCTGCATTGTTATTGGTAGGTCTAGGGATCGGCTCACACGGGAGATAATAGAAGCCGAAGCTATAAAAAAATTTAGGACACTTGTGTGTAAGCTCGTCATCGATTTCCTTCTCGGAAAAGGAGATGACGTTCCTTGGTTTAAGAACACGTGCAAGATAGTTGTGCTTTCTCGGGATGTATAAAATGGGTGTTGATTGGCATGAAATAAACAGTGGAAGTTTAGCGCCTACCTATCTCTACGTCTGTGTCCTGTCCCTTTCTTTATGTGCCGCGCTATACACGTTACGTTCATGGATGACCAACTCGCCCGATCAGCAACCCTTCTGAACTTCGTTGGAAACGACGACGCGGAACACAAAGACTGTGGCGGGAGAGCGGACGACTCGTCCGGCTTTCCCCTATGCGTGTGCGCACGTAAACGATGCATACACACATCACCGAACCTCCGAGGATACACAAGCATTTGCTGCCGAATGAAGCCGATCGTTCTAGTTGTGTGCAGCACATCGCCAACTAAGGCTGACGCCGTCACTGTACTGTTGCTGAATCGTACGCACGCATTTATCATGAAAAGTGTTCGTGATGCGCACTTTGTTCCTGACCACACACGAGTGCGGCAATGGCGAGCTGGTTTTCATCCGTGAAGGCAACACGTCCATGCGGCGCACTTAGCGGTCTTGCGCAAAGAGGCAGCATGGAATGGCGGCGCGGCGCGTTGGGTTGTCCGCCTATTAAATGTGTGCAGTATGCATACAACTGCACTAGGCCACATGCACTACCGGCAGTTAACTGAAGCTGCTTATCGTAAGCGTTGTCAGCGATTAAGCCGTACTGGCGGCGTTTGCCACTGCCACCATCACGCCTCCGTGCATTTCCGCTGCTTATCCTAATGACATCGCCGAATGCCGCCGTGATAGCGGCCCTTTGAATCTCTGGTCTACTTCACCCAATAAGGCTTTGGCATTGCGGCAAAGCTGGGATTTCGGACTCTGCTACTGTCGCAAACAGATCGTCCCTCGCGAAAGCGCTGGTTCGAACCTCCGAGATGATAGACGCAGCAGAGGTGGGGGCTTCAATAATGCCTTCGGACCGCAATTTGGGCAGAAAGTCGAAAAATCAGACGCGGAATAAGTTTTCAAGCGTCCGAAATTTTCGGACGTTCTAATACATTGACATCTATGGGGCTGGTGACTGTGCTGCGAAAGCGTCCGAATTTTCGAGCATGTCCGGAAAATCGGGCGTCCGAAAAATCGGCAGTTGACTGTATTCGTAATATCAAGGGTCTCCCACTGCCACTTTGTTACATAGAGGTCACAAATACATGTGCTTTTATGCAGTAACGGCGGGGAATAGAAGAACTTCGTAACATCGAGGAATTTGTTGTATGAAGGTTCGCTATAGGCAGGTTAACTCTAGTCTGTTTTTCTGATTTTTCTCGTTTACCTTCTTTCATTGTCATGAGTAAGGGGCATGAGGCACGTGCAAAACAATGGAAAGTTTCAATGGTACGCATGCTGGTATGCGAGAAGCGGACAATTTCTCGATGGTATGCATCTCTGCCACGCCCATGTACGGGATTGGTTGAAATAGGGTGTGTGGCAGGCGACCCGAATTGTGGCGAAAAATGCGAGGAGAATGGGCATTGTCTGTGGGGCACCATTTGAAGAAGGTCGAAGAAGCACGGGTAACAAGAGCGGCAAGTGCCAGGTACGGAGATGCAGCACCAAGAGTCCGTAGCGTACACATCGATCTCGGCAACGACCGGGTGAGGCTACTCTGGAGTCTCAGCATCCTCGTCACAGCAGTTGCAGTAGCACCTGCAACGCTCCACCTTCGTTGGCAAAACTTTCTGGACCCACAGTACAGTCCCAGGGGTGCCACGTCGTCATGTAAACTACAGACTCACTTACAGTCGGATACAACTTAAGAAGGCAGGAGAGGCCCCGCCCAGACGACCGAAGCGCGGCTGCCGATCGCCTACGGATTAAAGAAATAGTCCCACTCATGCACGCGCAGATGTTCTCCGAAGGCGGAACCACCGGCCGTCCCACTCATGACGTCAGTCCCGAGTGCACGCCCGTTGGTGCAGGCTTGTGTTCATCTGCCTTTGAGAAGGAAATGCCACTGCCTTCTAAAGTTGTATCCGAATATAGAAACAGGGATGATGAGGCAGTTAGGCCTAAACTTTCCAATCCAATGATGGCCATGATGACGACTGGAAAATTGGCAACAAGGGATCATCCCAAAGCTTTGAGCAACGAGGACCACAGGAAATCCTCGAGAGCGTCGATGGCGAGCGCAACGTAACATGGACGACAGTGATTCGATTAAGACGCCATGCCAACTGAACAGTAAAGATGCTCCATTAGGAACGCAACTCTGAGGCCAATGCGGCCGGACTGCTGTTGCAGTTAGAAAATGCGTTTAGCATTTGAGGTATTTTGCTTTTAATAGTATTATTTCAATGTATTTCATTTATGTGTCGTTCTGTAGTCCATCCCTCGCAAGCGCTCCCAAGATACGCAACATTCGTTCAGATTTTTTTTAAACAAGGTAATGTCATTCAACTGCACCGTTTCATTGCCCATGGCACTAAGGGTATTTATCAGTGACTGTATTTATTGCATTCCACAAACCTGACACAGGACAGCCTAGTATTTCACTTAGCAGTAACAGATTCAAAGTTTTTCCATGATATAGCCTCTGGCAGCACAGCATGTTTTTATCCTTGTCACATTGTAGTGCTGACCTTTTATAGAACCCCACAGCTCATGTCGTGGCACAGTGGTTAGGGTCAGCAATGAACCCTATGAATAACATGGAAGGGAGGCAATACCTTGAAAGAAGCCCTTGTGTGTGTGCAGCAAGGTGAGGGAGCTGCGGCAGCCAGCCAAGCTGCATTGCCAATCCTGGTGGCCGTTCCAGATGAGGGGGTACTTGCCTTGAACATCAAACTGCACAAGCACCACCTGACAGTGAGACTCGTCAAAGCACTCTTCTCACTAGGTACACTAATACCTGGGGCATCAGACACTGCAAGAAAGAAAAGCTCCCGTCATCTATAAAACAACAGAACCATGACAAATGCACCAAATGACACAAATCCATCCACTGCTCTGTTTTGTTAAAATTGGGCCCTCGTTAATCACCGTGCGGTTCAGTGGTTATGGTGCTCGGCTGCTGACCCAAAGTCGCAGGTTCAATCCCAGCCACAGGGGCCACATTTCGGAGGAGGCAAAATGCTAGGGGCTAGTGCACTTAGATTTAGGTGCCCATTAGAGAACCTCATGTGGACGAAATTTCCAGTTCCCTCCACTACAAAATGCCTCATAATCACACATCACGGTTTTGGCCCATAAAAACCCAGAAATTATTATTATTAATCCCTCGCTCATCATCGTCAATGTCATCGCCCACTCAGTGATGCTACCAAGGGCTTCAGATTTGGAGCAATTTCGGAGAAGTAAAATTGTCATTTTGGATCACTTCGGAGCAGTAATTTTGCCTTTAAGAGCACCTTATAGCAGCTAATTTCCATTCTGGAATATGCCCGAGAAGCAAGTTGCATTTTACACTCAAACATCAAATAAGTAATATGGAGCTCTCACGAAGAACTATAAATGTTTCGATGTTTTGATCCATTGCAGATTTCAATGAAAATATGTCACTATTACTCCTCCCGATAATGCAAAAATGAGGGTGCCATGAAGTTGGATGCTGTGGAATAACCTCTCGAGCCATTTCTTCGGCACAAGCAAATTAACAGAATACTGGTACACGTTATGAAATAATACTTGAAGTGTAATTACGTGGTTATCAAAATGCAAGGTTCCTGCCACAAATTTGTAGTCTTGATTTTATCAATATATTGCACTTAAAATCAGCAGCGAATGCCGCGACACCCAACGCCGTCTCTAATGCCAACTGAACACATAACCAGATGGAAGATACCAGCCGCGGGCGTGAGACTCTGAACGAGATCAGCTCTTCCCGTGGCTCAGTGCACCCGAGTTGTTTCTTCCTCTTTCCACTTTAACATCTTCTTTACACCAAGGAAAGCCACGCCTGTGAGACCCGAGTAAACGGCCAAGCAAGCGCCTGGCATTCCGCATTGCCCTCTCTTTCCCACCCATTGCCATGGCACACGGTCGACACCTTCTCGACTCTAAGGCTCTCCACATCCGGAGTGTCACTCACCCTTTGGTTTCCCCCTTTCCCAACAGTCACTCCAACCGACGGATACAACTGGACACTGATCATCATTTAGAAGTATGCAGCATTTCTCTGAATGAAGAAACAGAAACGGTGGAACAAAGCTGCCATAATCATATGACAGTTACGTTTAAATGAAATATCAGCATCAGGCGAGAAAACATTGTACTCAAGAGCGCTCTATATTTAAGAACAGAGGACAAGTAGTGCAGGAGCACGCCGGCCCGTCAGTTTGTTTCTCGCTGCCACACGTGGCATGTACGGTGCAGTGTGCCGTTGAAATTGTGAAAACGTCGTGCGTGCTGCAGTTCATCAGATGGAACGAGTGCCGTGTCCCTCATTGCCGTGGCAATTACGACTTGAAGTGCAACGAGCATGTTTTCCCAATTCCCTTAATATGCAAAAAATGGCTGCGCATGATTTCACATGACAACTTGATTCCTTCCCAGTGCTCCATGGTCCCAGCGTGATTAGAAGTACGACAACCACCACTTCTACAAATGCAATGACAAAGACTGCCATGACGTTCAGAGGGAGCCTAACTACTCGCGGCCTCGCTGAAGGACATTATCCCGGTATTGGTGTCTGTGGCAGGGTATGCTGGCTAACTCAAGCGTGAGAAATGCACAATGGTGGTAAATCGGGCTAGTGGTTGTTCATGATCATAAAATAACAGCGCAAAAGACAAGGACAAAACATACAGACATAAACGAGGGGCCGCGACTCCAGCTGGTTTATTTATGCAGAAACATACAAGTTGATGGCGCGAGATCGAGCGGAGTCGCCGCTGGCGGCTACTGGCTGAAGCGCGCCTAGTGTGGAATGCTCCATGCGTGTCTGTTAGCGGCGTTGTGTTTGCATGTGCGCGTACGTCATGCAGGGGCAAAAGGCAGTTTGTTCCGTTGCGTTGGTGCAACTTTAACCGCTCGTACGTATGCCTAACACGATGTAAAGAAGCATTTGGCCTTGATCGGCTGTACATGTACTGTAATAAGATCAGTGAGTGCACTTGTCGAGAGTGCTGTGTGTGGTCGTCGTACCGTCCGTTCACGAGAGTCACATCAGTGTAGGCGCCGCTCTGTGGTTCAAGCGCATTGCAAAGTGCACTTGGCGTTGTGCCTAAAGATGAGAGAAGTTTAAATCTGATGTGAATATAGCCTTTAGCGGCTCTGTGGTTTAAAAAAAAGGCTCTCATGCACTTGCGTGTTGTGGTTAGGTGTTTATACTTTGGGAACTGGTCATACTAGGTTACGC